>NW_007578552.1:0-48474 GCF_000690725.1 Stegastes partitus | reverse complement strand
ACACACACACACACACACACACAAAAGCAACACAGTGTGCATACAGGAGGCTGATAATCCTATACTGGGGCATACTTCGGGCATATACAATGAGAGCACATGTACTCCGACGGGACACACTCACACTCCCACGGAGCAACTCAATTACGGCACGAGTCTTTCATAGATCTGTTAGCTTATCTGATAGCCAGATCACCTGATCGATAGGGAACAACCACTGAGGGTTTATTCAAGCCTGCCGATCATTAATGTGGGTCCTGCAGTGCAGAGACGGAGCAGCGGTGGAGACCTGTTGAAGAGCTCAGCAGCACAAACAAGGGCACATGTGTTGTAAGACTGTGGAAGAGGTTTTGCAAGAGGGACGGGGAGTTTGCGAGCTAAATTTCTTACACTGCTAGACGCCATGTGTGCTCTGAAGGCACTTGGCAGTAAAAATCACTGGGTGCTCATCTCACTGCATTGATCCCATACAATCATTGACAGAGCGGTCTCTGAATGACTAGCATGGGATTCAATCAAAGGACTCGGCCCACTGATGATTTCTTTTTTCATCCACCTTGTATAACACCATCTCCCCTCAGTGGCTCAAAAGCAACAGTGTACCTCCCCAACTAATGGGTAACTAATAAATGAAACCACTTTTTTCTCAGCCACAAAGGCCCGTGATTGGAGTGACTGGGTTCTAAACACCGAGGCACAAGGCAGCACACTCCAATGTTTGCTTTAAAGTGTCGTATAAAAGTTTGTCCCATTGTGCGGCATGCTTCCTGGCCCACGCCGGGGCTTACTGTCACGGGGCTAATTGCAGATCTTTTCTTGTCCTTTTGTGGCGCAGCACACTTCTCTTGTGTGCGGGGCGAAAGGGAGGCAGCCTTTTGGAGGGGTTTGGGGAGGTGGTTTAGGGGACAAGGAGGAGGAGGAGGGTGAGCATTGGCAGTAATGAAGGAGCAGGCACGTATGACCAACAATGAGATCCCCCGGATTATGGTCCAGACAAAGACAGTGTTGCAGTAATTACAGTGCAAACACCAGTGCATTGTGTGCGTGTGTGTGTGTGTGTGTGTGTGTGCACAGAAGTGTGGATCGGGGGGCAGAGGGCATTGCTCTATTAGCAGCTGTGTTTCAAGAACCTGATTACTGTAAGAGGAGGATGTGTGTGGCCATTAGAATGATCAGGAAAAGGGGTGAAGGAAAGGAAACTGAGAGCTGCACCTTTTGTGTTTTCTCAGTTTTTATAGCAACTAAAAAAAAGCAGCTGGTGATGTTATATATTTTTGTCATTGTCAACAAACCTTGTAAAGACAGAAATTTTTATTATTTTCTCTGTTTCCTGACGTCTCCAGTCTGTCTGTTGCACTCCAAGCGCATTTGTTCCAAGATGCAGATCTTAGATTTAAGGATACAGTCATTTAAAGAAAAATAATTTCCCTTTGCAGCAATGCAGGGTAGCTGGAGCAAGCATTGCTCAAAGAGGAGTGAACAGTGTTCCTGTTGGGGACTCTTCATTTGAGCTTCGATGACAGCAAGACAAATATATAATATTATAAGGCTTATGCTTTAAACAATATTAACTTCAGATTTCCCAAAACACATTTTTGAAGTCCTTCTGTCTTTTGAAAACAAGATTTATCTTTATGTGCTTTGTGAAAACGAAATCAAATCTCTTTCATGCCACCTAAAAAATCTTCTTTTTGTGTCACTTTGAAAGCTTGATTTAAATGTCACACCACACACACAAACCCACAAATGTGTTTCATAATACAATCAAGCAAACTCCAGGTCCACATACTTTTAAATTCTCGAATCAACTACATTTTTCAGATTATTAATGCAAGATTATCTGCAGATTAACCTGCCTTTCTCACCCACGTCTTCTCTTTGGTATTCCATACAAGTAGAGCTTGACACCCTGACTTCATCCATTATTGTGCTCTTTTATTTTTCATTATTTTGTTGGGTTTTTATTCTGATCTGTGTTTTCGTGTCTTATAAAACAGAATAGAAGAAATATATATAGAAATGCATTAATAATAATCCCCCCCAGGGGAAATTCGGTTGCTACAGCAGAGAGAATAAAGTTACCATAAATACAAATAAATAAGCAAAAATATGCAGTAAGTACCAAAAAACAGTAAGAAAACATAAAATACAAAATGCGAATAGGAATGTACAATTTTTAAAGCGTTCATGGGTTGCAATTTAAAATCTTACAGCACTTAAATATGCTTAATAAAGATATTTGACTTGACTTTTAGAAGAGGACTGACAGGCATACAGAACTGACGGTTGTACTGCTAACAGAGCATTTCTTATTTCCCAGCTCTCTAATAAGGAACACACTTGAGATGGAGATTAAAATTTAGCCAGAGAGGTTGCAAATGTGCAAACACCCAACCAAAAATGTTTACAATGCAAATCAAATAAATGTAACTACAGGTCATTAAACGGTCTGCACACTTTTAGGCTCCAAAAAGGTAATTTAATTATCTTTTATAGCATTCTCTTCAAAGGCAACATCTGCTTTAGAATAGAATTAAATTAATTATTTGGAGCCTAAAAGTGTGAAACCTTATTCTGACCTGTGATTGATCTTAAGCCACCACACTGAAGATGTCACCAAAAGTTGTCAAACTAAGGCTTTCGGTCCCAGCTAATCAGTTTCATTGAAATGCTGCCATTCCTTTCATCCCCTATCCACCCATGTCTGCCTGTGTCTGTCCCTCCGTCCAGCCTTCCTCCCAGCTTAGGCTGATTACCAGGAGTGGCCCATTTACAGTATGGCTAGAAGGTAATTAGTGGGATGAGCTGGGCAGAAGGATCCTCTTCAGGGGTTAAGAAGGCACACGCTCAAGTACCTCCAGCCTCTGAAGACCAGGGGAGCTGCTGATGTCTGTGTCAGGGCGGTTTGACAACAATAAGAAAGGGATTTCCTTAGATTCGTCTAAGCAGGACCTACAGGTCGGAGTCAAAGAAGTGACAGTCTCCTGATTGATTTCAACAGCTGTCCTAAAGATATTGAATTCCACAAAGATATATTTATATTTCTAAGCAAGGAAAGATGCATTCATTTCTGCAGACAGATAAAACTGGGTTTTTAAAGGTCTGTATCCTGAATGTATTTATCTGTTGGTGATCAGTCGCTGAGGGAAATCACGTTCTCTTCTAGTGTTGTTTAGCAATCATGTCAGAATAAACAAGAGTAATCATGAATTTACTGTTTCCAGCAAGGACCTAGATTCTTGACACACACATGCTGTACTTGTGAGTGCAGACCTACAAAGGGGTAAACCTTCCTTCCCTCTAACAGATGATAGGGCAGAACCTCTGCTTAGAGGGCTGATGGTGATCAGTGTAGCCTGAGGGCCTGAAAAATGCACACATACTTCAGTTAGTAGCTTAAGCCTCTAAAGAGCAATTATTCCATTCATATGTGAGGTAATTGTCCGCCATGAATATGAAATGTTTGGCAGTCCCTCCTTTAACATTGTGAGGGCTGTGTGGATGCTCCTGGAGGAGGGCAAAGCCCTCAAGGTATGGCCCATTTCCATATGTTTTAGGGCATTTGAGGAGAGCTTGTAACAGCCCACTGTTTACAGTAAACGCCTGGTCTTTGGAAGGACTGACACGAAGAGCATCCAGCTGCTTAACTTATACCTTCAACCTTTAGGTGCTCTATTAAACACCATGTGCTGATTCCACTGCACACACTGAGATGATTTTTTTTCTCTCCAAATTTTTACATATTTACAACAAGTGACACTTCCTGACTGTGTTTCTGATGCGTTCTAATTCATCACTTAAGATTGAATCTATTATTTAGATGGAAGATGCCACCAACTGCTGCTTCTAAATGCAGAATTAACAGCACAGAAGCTTTATAATCACTGAAGATGATAACTTAGGAGACATTCAGTCATTCATTTACATTTAGTTTCATCGTGGATATTAAATAAGGGTGGAAATGTGTGTATCTGTCAAACATGTTTTAGATATCTTATATTAAGTTTATCGATTTACCACAAGACATCTGTGCCACTTGAAAACAAGTACCACTACCTTTGAATGTTTTCAGTTTGCCTTATTTCTACTTTCAGTCATGACCTATTATAGCATACTCTTCATTTGATAAGTATCTTTTATTACTACATGTTTAAAACCCTAGTGAGGCTTAAGCGGTGTATAGATAATGGATGGATGATGGATGAATGGATGTTAAAAATCTGACAAATGTTTTCCAATGCTCTCCTTAGCAGAGGAGGATTCTCAGCCATCACAGTGTGATTGTCTTTGCTATTAAGAGCTGTATGTTATCAGTGTTGAAGATCCCTACAGGGAAGGGAGTTGTTCTGCTCTTTTTGTCAACAAGGCATGTATTTGTTAATGTCCTCATGATTTATTAGGAAAGGAACATTCAGCGAGCTTTTGTCATGGAAGGACCTGTGTTTAAGTCCACTCATTGGGTGACCTGCGCCACCAATCAGGCTTTAGGAGGTCAGTCTTTTTTTGGAGGATGGTGCCGAGAAGAGGAGTTTAGCATAAGCATGGAGACCAATCTGCCGGGATTGCTCTGCACAGTAAGGGGCCTCTGCAGGCTTATACTAGGGGTCTTTATTTGGGGGCCCCTTGCACTTTTTAACACAATTACTACACCACCCTTCTGTCCTGATCTTCTTGCTTTATTCATATGCATTGGTTACTCTGCAGGTTGCAAAGTTTCCACTTGCAAGCCCCTCTGAATGGGTAAACTAATTTGGGGCGTAGTCCCCGCTACAGACCGGGGGAGTCTCTGTCCACGGCACAAGAATGTTGACTTAGAAAAGCAGCACAAAGAGGACGGCTAATTTAAAAGGATGCCTTTCCTGTAAGCGGAATGTGGTAAAACAGTACCACAGAGGGTTATAGTTCAAGCATAGAGTCCTCCTATATCTTTGAGTGCTTCTGTAAAGCCATTAGCTGATGAAGCTATGTGACAGCCGGAGACAGTTGGATTTGTTTTCCTTTGCATCTTTTTAAAAAGTGATGCAAAAACAACGACGAGAAAAGGGGCCTTAAGATGAAGAGCCCAGTGAATAGTTAGGATTACGCAGGATTTCTTTATCAACATTTTTCCAGAGGTCCAGGAATTCCTCACATCACTCCTGACTTCCAGTTACAGATGCACACACCTCAGTATCTGACATTATTACATTTTCCCGTATGTTACATGGTGGATGTGATACTCAAGGCTACATACAGGAAAAGGCATGTGGATGTGAACGGCGGGGGGATGGGAACGTACAGTATATTTATGAACACACATGTCTGTGTGCGTTATTCCCTTTAATAGCTCTACAGGCAGACGGGGGTGAGGTAAGAAACAGACAGTGCTTCATTAGTGATTCCTGTAATGTCAATAAAGTTGGGATGGTTAACAGGAAGAGTGTGGGATGGGGCTGGAGGGAGACCAACCCAAGGCCATGGGAAGTGTTGGACTGGGCTACAGATCATCATGACAATGATTGGATCATCAGTCATGAGCTGACAGGAGGAGAGCTCACAGGCACAATATATCTGAAACAAGCACTTTGACCAGACAGTGTAAAGACTGGATCTGATGTGTGTAGCACATATAAGACAATGAAAAATTAAATAATCTCATTAATTTTATATTGAATATGACTGCCTATTTAACAATATATGTAGGAAGGCTGAACAACTACAGAAATGTAATTCGCAAATCACAAAGACTGTATTTTAGGATTAAAGTCATGAACCATGGTTTAAACAGTTGTATCAGAGGTTTAACACATTTCTGACTCGTGTGACACTTTTGATGGTATCTCATGTGAAAATGCTCCGTTACATGTTTTAAATCTATGAAATAGTACATTTTGAATTGAAAATAGACTTTAAAAATGAATATTGCAAATCAAATCTCAGTATGTCTGTAAAATAGCAATTCAGTATCTTCTCAAACTCATTAAACACTAATGTTTAGAGCCAAACTAACAAAATATTTTGTTCCATCTTTCATAACTAGTAAAACTTGTATGACTTTCACATTTTAATTAAATATGAAAAAAAATAATTAACTAAAGTAGTTGGTAAGCTTTATTGCTTTTGAGCTATTGGGTTAATTCAAAGTGGTACTCCAGCAATGTATTATTGCACTCCCACATCTGGATGACATGAGATTTGCATTTAGGTGGTAGATAAAAATAAAGAACTGGCAAAACCAATGTAGCAGAGAGCAAGATACTGTGATTTTTATCCCATAATATGACAGAAACAGAATACTACAGTTTCTTTAATGCACCGTAATAATGTCTGTCTATGGACCCCATCCGCCTAATGAGCTCTGATATCATTTAAACTAATAGTCCTCACTTTGAAAAAGCACATCTAACTCAAGTCTTGTATCCAAGATAAGTTTAGTCCAGTTAGGTTCTCAGACAGCCTCCTTCCAAGCAACAGAAGACACTGAACAACAGATTTTACAGGCCGTGAGGTATTAATCTTAACAATTAAACACACCTTTATGTCTAAAATCTGTAGAAAAAAAACCCATCACAAGTACAGTAAAACAAAGAAATTAATGAGTATGTTTTGTCTCCTCTTGGACTGTTTTAATGTAGCTATAATCTTGTTGCAACCAGCAAAAAAAAAAAGTGTTTTTATATCAGTGAGGTACCAAATGTGCCCATAACAAGCAGCTCAGTCCTACCTTTGATGGTGGCAATCTTAAGGACAAAGCACCATCTACTGGTCACCTTTAAAAATGAAAACACGCTGCAGATCCTGGTTACATTATCTGAGATTGTGCACTAGAGGGAGGTGTTGTATTTTTCTTCTCTGAGTGACCGCTCACTTCATGCTGCTCCATCACGTCATGTATACAAACGCACCCAACACAGCCTGTTTTATGAGTCTTTGTAGGATCCTTCCCTCTATATAACACCTTATCAAACTGTATTAGAGAATTCACAGTGCTACCGTGTCTTCTGACTGTAAAATTATTGCTGTCTGTGGTGCCAGTTCAACAGAGAATAATCAATTTCTGCATAAAACTGTTTGCAATATTGCCCAGCAATATTGATATTTTAAATAGGTTTGATTTCTGACCCCTTATGAGCTGTAAACACTTTTACAGTCATTCTAATAAGAGGCAGAGCGTTTTTATTGCTGGGTATATGAGAAATGCGATATCGCAATAATAGCTGGCGATGATTGTGGGAAACATTTAGATATAAAGGGACGCTTTGTGGCGGCTCACCCTTTTAAAAATGCAGGCATGCTCGCTCGGCCCTCTGTTGTGTGCGAATTCACTCGTTCACATGGGAAATTTTCTGTTTATTTTTCTTGCAGCAAAAACAGACGTTTTTTTGTTTCGCTGTTGGCATTTAAGACAAATTCTTCTAAAGCAGCACTGAGCTCCATTAAAACTGTTTCTGAGATGGCATGACCATATTAACCTTTGAAAAAGGCTGCTCCTGTCATCTGTGAAGTCTCCATACACTCTCTGTTTTAAGAAAGGTCATGGGCTAACTAAATGTCCCTGGGCTAACAGTATAACTTTGCTATCCTGTCTTCATCAGTGGAATTTGCTTTAAACTGTGAATATACTGAATGTGAAATATTCTCCTTCTACTTAATTGCAACATATTAGATATATCTTGTTGGAAATAATCACCCTCTGCCTTTGCCAGAAGGAAAGCAGATCTAGTTTTCTAAATTCACATATAGAAACTTTAATACAGCATTATACATTTTACAAGTAATGATAATGAAGACAAATAAGTGGCAGGTTCTGTTTCTCGTTTGGTGACTTGCAGATATGTGACCATAGTGCTGTAACAGTGTAATAGAGCCAGTAAGTGCTAAATAATTCCTCACGTCCCTCGAAGCTGATGTGTATTCATGGCGGTTTGCTGTATTGATCAGCCTGCTGCGTACTGATAGCCAGAGATGAACCCCTTGAACAGAGGGGAGAGACGTCTCTGATGGACCATGATGGTTTCTCATTGATCTCTCTGACTGACTGTTGAGAGACGGGCATTCTCTCCCAGACACAAAAGAGATGGTGGAATACGAAAGTCTTACAAAATGTGGAGAAAAGACTGAACCTGTGGGTCACTTTAGGTATAAAAAGGGCTTTTTTTTAATGCCTTTAAATTGTGAGGGGTGAAATACAGATTTGGCATTCAGTCAAGTTCCCTCCCTCCATGGAGGAGCCAAACAGCATCGGAATGAGAAGATGAGAAGGGACCTATCATCCAGCCTGTAGTCCAGGAAAATAATTAATGACCTTCGGGAAAGTCATCCATCCCTTTGACAGGCAGGGGGAGTCTCTAAAAAAAGGTAAATTAGGCCTACATCTTATTCTCTGTCAGCACAGATGTTTCCCATTTAATCTCCAGAGGAATAAATGACAAATGGATCAATATGTTTCTTATGCATTTTACAATATATTTAGGTTTGCCTAATGAGAGTAAGTCTTTGTCAAAACAATATGTACTGCAATCCACCATTAGAACATATATACACATGCTTTTGTCCTCAAAAGACAAGCCTTCTTATAATTTACATTATTGTGATTTCTCTTTGGTAAATAATAATAATAATAATAATATAATAATAACAAAATAAAAATAAAGGTTGAGAAGGTGCATAAACCGTATTTTAGCTACATCCTTATTGTGCTTCATCAGTTGAGGCACTTTTCATCAATGACAGAGTTGAAGTATTCTCTCAAGAAATAAACTATCTTCGCTGGATTCTTATTTTATTTTTCATTTGACAATTTATTGCGTCAGGGAGCCTCAGAGCCTATTGTCTGTACGAGCCTGTGACCAGTCAATCACTGCTATGTCAGCAAGGGTCCCAGCTGTCTACATGACGTAGTGCACTAAACAAGTCACCATATGGACCCAGAGGCATGCTGGGATATGGAGTCATATGTGAGCTAGTGCGATAGACGGGAGCGGCATGGAAATGTGGCTGGAGTAGCTTTTCTACGAGTGTTTGTTATTAATTATGTCTCAAAAAGTCGCTGTTACTCAACTCTGCTTCCTTATAATCAAACCGGGATGTGAACTCAGCTTAAATTTAAGGAATAAACTACAAATCCCAATGTGGCTGGTGTGAAAAACAATTCACCCCCACGGTTTGAGGCGTTCAGGTGGGCTTCTCCGAGTTGGGTTTAAAACTTGTAAATAACATTTTCTGTAGGCTGTGGGTTGAAAAATGACAACAAAGGCGACCAGTACATGTTTATTGCAATAATTTGAACATTTCAGTTCTATGGCACCAAAATGCATTGAGTTGTCGATGTAAAAAAGAGTAGGAGTAACTATTAAATGGGTCTAATGGTAGCAAAGAATACATGTATCCCCCTTATACTTGCATGTAATGACCTCATTCACCAAATTATTCAATTTTTTTTTACCTTAACGAGCTGAAATAATCTAAATCACCCATGCTTCTAGCGTTTATTTTGTACTTTATTGCACTCCGGACACTGATTTGTGCAATTTCCGACAGTCCGTGAACACCGCCCACCACCAGCAGCAGCAGCAGCAGCAGCAGCCATCCGCATCAAACAGATTTCATTCAGTGTGTGGCTGCTCCGTAGAGAACAACAGGCTACCTCCCTCAGTCCTCTGTGAGTATTACAGCCGTCTCTGCCTCTAGCCTTTTCCTCGAAGTTATGTCAGATAATATTTTTTTTTTTCGTCGTTTGAGTCGAGGCCGTATCGCCTAATTTCGCTCATGTCTCTCGCTGAATTGGGGTTTTTTATTTCTTTCCAAAGTCATGACTGAGACGTTTGTGGACAGCGTGGTCTTTTGTTCTCTAGGTATATTTCTCGTTTTGACAAAGGAAAGCTGTGTTTTTAGTTCGGTTAACCGCTGCGACACTTTGACAGCGACATGGTTGCTTGTTATTTTGGGTTATTCTTATGTTTGCTGGATTATTTTCTTGTGTTGTTTAGCAGTTTATCGATATGAAGCGACCGGTATTACCCAGTGTAGACATGCTGTATTACCAGACTGACAGAAGTGGGAACGGTTGTTTTTTTGTTGTTGTCTTTGTAGATGTTTAAATATACATTAAAGAAGTAGCTTTTCTTGATACTTGTTAATGATTTCGTTTCCCCTTTTTTGTGTTTTTTTTCTTTTTTTTTCTAGGATGCTGCAGAGCTATGGGACAAAGGAAACATGAAAACAAGCTTTGAAGCAAGGTTGCCATCTAACAAAGAGCCATAAAATCAAGATCAACATGGGATCCTAAATTTGATGCACACTTTTTTAAATATACAGACAAATCACCCCATAAATCATCTCAGAGTGTTTGGTTAAAGAAGGTGATGGTCTTCAGTGTTCAGTCAGGATCCAACCATCACACTTGTTTTGCGGCTTGGAAGCATATTAGTGGCCGAATGTTTTGCTCTGTAGGAGGCTTTTTGTGACAGAGCAGCCCTGCTGTAAATAGAGATGTGGAATAAAACATGCACATAACTAGAGGGGTTCAGTCTGCCTCGGTCCTACTGGCAGGGCAGTCTTCTCTCCAGCACCCAGCCCTGCAGCAGCTCCACAGTGTCCTCATGTGGCATTAGTTACTGACTGACTTGTCAGCACAGCCAGGAGCCGACTAAGGCTCAAACCCCAGCTGCGCCATGACTTCGTCTGACAACGAGGAAACCGGGAGTGATCTGTCTGAGTCTCTGGAGATCCGCGAGCTCCAGGACCAATACATGGACCCAGAGAACTGCTTCAAGTCCAAAAGTTTACCCATCCTGAACGGACCCTGTCAGCGGCAGGGCAAGGCTGCTGAGCCCCGGATGGTCAGCACCACCCACACCTGCGTGGCCGTGGAAGAGGGCAGCGAGCTCCAGCCTAAAACCCCTGACTCCAGCCAGGCGGAGTCCCCCTCCTCCAGGACAGACTTCTCCCCATCTGTGTCCAGCATGGTGGGGCTCAGCAGCTCTCTGCCCGTGGAGGGACACAGGCCCGCAGGCGCTGGAGGCAAAAAGCTTGGTTTCTCTCTCACCCGCCTTATCCACATCCCAGCCAGGAAGTATGTGCGGGTCATCCTGAGTGATTCCCGCTGCTTCTTGTTCTGCATGTGCTACCTGACTTTTATTCAGTCGCTGATGGTTTCGGGCTACCTGAGCAGTGTCATCACTACCATTGAGAAGCGCTACAGTCTGCGTAGCTCTGAGTCCGGCCTGCTGGTCAGCTGCTTTGACATCGGCAGCTTGCTGGTGGTCGTCTTCATCTCCTACTTTGGTGGCAGAGGTCAGAGGCCGCGCTGGCTGGCCGTGGGTGGTGTCGTGATTGCTGTCGGGGCAGCGTTGTTTTCCCTTCCCCACTTCATCTCGCCACCCTACCAGATCCAAGAGATGAACTCTTCAGCGGGCCACGAAGGCCTCTGTCAGAGCGTCAACAACAGCGGGCGTGAACTTGACGTGACATCGTGCCCTCGCGACCAGGAGGGCAATGAGCACAACCTGTACGTGGCGCTGTTCATCTGCGCCCAGATACTTGTGGGCATGGGGTCGACGCCAATCTACACCCTGGGCCCCACCTACCTGGACGACAATGTGAAGAAAGAAAATGCATCCCTCTATCTGGGTAAGTAGTAGAACAGCAGGGGAGATTATGTCACGTACAAGCACTGCAGTCACTGAAATCCATTTAGGTTTTTTTTTTTGCTTATGACTAACATTTGCAAAAAGTGAAGGAATTATGTTAGAACACAAAAGCAATTAGGTGGTTTAACACAGATGACAGGCTTCTTTTTAGACTTGAGCAGATCTGCTGGTCTTGCTCCGCAGTACAAACGAAGCACTTCTGGTGTGTGACTGGAAGGATGCAGAGCTCTTGGGTTATACAGTTAGTGGTTTGTAACATAATTAGTGTCAATTTTACAAGCAGATTTCATTCCCATTATAAATGGATTGGATGGTTGTGTTCTGATAAATTTAGAAGACTGGGTGGGTCTCACTGATGTTTACCAGGAGGGCGCGAACATGCATGTATGTATATACAAAGAGTTCATCCCCCAGCCCTCTGTCCTTTTGATTTAATCTCACGGCATGCAACCTCTGCACCACACTGAGGTAAATACAGACACTGCAAAGTCAACCTTGGGCCATGGGCGCATGAGAGACAAGTGTGTTGCTAGAAGCAGAACTAGGTTGCTTATGATTAATGGTCCAATACTGTCTGTGTATGTGTGTGTGCAATACTGCTGTGTCCTTAAGTTTGTGCTCGTGCACAGAAACCTGGCAGCACTAAAGAAACATGTACTCATGTTAACCCAGAAAAGACGAGATTGTGCTGTAAGTGTTAACAGATTGCTTTCTCTGTCCCTGTACTGTTGTATTCCTTCTGACATTTCCTCACAGCTCTCCTGTAATTTATCTGCTGTGCTGGGGCTTTACTGGCTTTAATGGGTTCGGATGTACATGCATACCACATACTGTACATAGCTTATGGTGCAGATCATGATTGCTGAAGTAATCCCCCTGCCTGTCTGTGCACTGTGGTTGGATTATTGGGACATGGGGCTCCCCTCAATCTGGTGCAGTATCACACACAGATGGTCAGTGTCCCACTGACCTTTACGCAGGGCTGCAACTGATTTCATTATCAATTAAACACCTCCTTATGTTTTTGATTATGATTTGGATTATTTATGAAACAAAATGTCAGAAAAGAGTGAAAATGCCCTTCACAGGTCCAAAAAAAGAGAAGGTGACGTCTTTCAATAGTTTTTTGTCTAAGTGTTCAAAACCCCACATAATTTAATTTATGACATAATGCCTACATTTAAAGACTGGATTCACTTAATGTTTGGCTTTTTTTTCTTGATTTAAACAATTTGGCTCATCAGAATTGTTGCCAATTAATTTCCTGTTGATGCCCTTATCAATTAATGGACTAATTGTTTCGGTGTGCATGTTGACAGCTGTCTGTTAGTCCTTAAAGATTTTGTATATTTGTGTGTGGGACAATGAACTCTCTTCGACAGAACACAACACTGAAATGGTTGCACAGCATTAGCCACAGCGCTGACACCAGCCCCTTATCACAACATTACACATACTATGGAGCACATTCACTGTCGAGTCTTCTCGCTGGCTGCTCTGCTGCCCCCGAGACCCAGTATTGATCAGATCCCTGCGTCACAGGGAGCCAATGCAGCATAGCTATTGAACCGGCTACAAAAACAAGGAGAAAACAACCTGAGACACGACTTGCTCTGCCCTCACCTTGGCAGAGTACTCCACAGCAAATGCATTAGGGCTTCAAAGGCTCATTGAGTCGTCACAGTCTTGACATCCTCTCGCACAGATTTCCATCAAAAGCAGCGCTTGCGCCGATGACCTTGATGGCTATTTTCAGGAAACTCAGAAAGGGATAATCTGTTTCATTCCAGCAAGGCATTGTTTGGGAAAACAGAGACATGTTCTGACATGTCAGAGGGAGACGATAAGTGGGGGAAAAGATCCTTGATTTGTGTTGCAGATACTCAAATAACCATGGTAACTGGGTTCCAGTTGTATTATCTGTCTGCCTTGAGATTTTTTTTTTATCTTTCAGAGTCCAGACAGTGCTGGCTTGTCATGTAGTATCTTGCCTTCATGTAGGATGTAACCTTGACTCCCCTGTCCTCCTGCAAGGAGACTGATGAAGAGATTGTACTACAGTATTTTATCTGTTCACCCAGACCTTCTTAAACCCATTTCCATATTTCTCCAAATTCAATATTGACAATATGTAGGCTACCCATATCTGCAGGAGGGTTCCCTCAAACTTACCTTGCAGTGCTTTTCCCCAAACCCATTAACGTAAACCCCATCTCAATTTGCACTGGCTCAGAAGGGAGGAGCTGCTTTTATAGGACAATGCGGTTTACACCGAGGGGTACTTCTGGTGTCCTTGGAGAGAGGGAAGGCGTGTACATGTGAAAGAGAGACTGTGAGTGTGTTTTTTTTTACCAGGATGTTTTCTCTTTGTATGCATGCGTGCACAGTAAGGCATTCCCTGTGACCTGTCACCCCATTTCCCATCTCTGGCCTCACATCACTATGGTAATCTAACGGACAGTATCTGAACTTTACATCTTCTACTCCACTTTAGGATCAAATGGTTAAATCAGTGTATGGTTCACTTGGCTTTTTGAATCTGGCTTTTTGGATTTTGAGTTTTTTGCTGTTGCTGGAAGCAGCAGCCTCTTTCCATTGCTTTTTCTCTCCTTCTGCTCTGACAGATTTACAACATACCATTCTTGGTGTTACTATGGTGAACGTTTGTCTGTGCCCTTCTCTGAGAAGCCACTTCATTTTGTGTGAAGGTGGCTCCTTGTATTAGATGAGGTCTCTTGTGCAGCTGAATAACAATTCCTAGTTGAGGATAAACTGGAAACAAATGCATTTGACACACTTGGTCTCGTTTTGTTGTTGCTCCTGTTTATGAATGCCTCGAGTGTCTAACAATCGGTCACTATCGCCATCTGATTTGGCAACACAATGACCCACAGATCTAAATGGTCAATAATCACATATCTTGTCACTGACTTGTTGATCTGTTCCAGCCTTTGCACAGTGGTTTTGACCTCTGGTTATGGGAGGGGGTGGATTTTTTGCCACTGATGGCCTCTGTGATTTACAAGATAATGGTACAGAGAAGCTGTTATTGATGTAGGATGACTTGAAAGATGAGGTCTGATTGAACTGCTTGCTGCTTGTCCACGTGCCCTTCCAGAGGGTTTGTTGGAACTCAGCAGTAAAAAATACTTGAAATTTCCACTGATGTTACAATTGTTTGTTTATGCACTGTTGTTCTTTTCTAACCTTTCCCTGTCTAGACTTTGCTGTCTCTTTGCATGCAAAGGTGCATGTAGCGAGCTACCCTCTGTACATGCTGGATAAGGTTAATTGATTCCTCCTGGCTGACAGTCCCCCCCTGCCTCTGCATTCACTAGCTTGCAGTGCAGAAGGCTGAAACTAACATACTACTGTGTGTTATTAGTTGTTTTTGCATTATTAATGTTTTATTAGGCACTCATGAAAAACCAAGGGTGTCTGATGTAGCTGCCGCTTAACACAGTGGGACTGTAGAAGACGAAAAGAGGGAAGCTTTAACACCCACAGAGACGGCCTGAACAGCAGTCTTGTCTTCACTCTGACACACAGACGTGCACTCCCATACTCACATAGGCGCAAGGGGTGTGTTTTCTGCCGACAAATTTAGAAAGAACAGTTGCTCTCAGTCTCTCCCCTGAAGTGTGCGTAATGTGTGTCCCCTGCAGATTAGGAAGGAAAAAACGGGAATGAACAGTGAGTTTACAGTCAAACCTCACTGTGCTTTCATTATTTTTTTGTGGTTCAGGATTATCTACCACGGCCCTGGCACGTCCCTTTCTGTGCTCACTCAGTCAATTTCATTAAATTGTGTGTCCTGTTCTGCTTAGCAGCAGCCAAAGCAAATGCAGATTGTGCCCACACAGAGGCAAACACACAGGTCCCCAGAGGACTTGCCTTCTCCCTGCTGCTCTCTGCCGCTTCAGGCTGACGGATCAAATTTCAGGATTGGTGTAGGATACACGTGGCCCCATCAGAAGCTGGCACACATATAGAAAGAAGGCCGGTCCTGTTTCATCACTGTTCCTTTGGCTTACCCTCATGGAGGTTTTAAATATCGTTGCCCCCTTTCCCGCAACACAGTCCTACTGGTGCTGGTCACACTGGTCCTCAGGGTTACTCAGCAGCAGGTGACCTTTTTAGCTGCAGACTGCAGGGCTGCCCGCTCCGACTACTACTATTACGATGACTCCCCAGTGAACTGCAGACCTCTGTGTGGCCGATCCAGTGCCACTGATGACTGTCTGCAGGAGAAGTAGGAGTGATGGAATAAGACAGAGAAGGTTCAGATAAGTGTGGGAGTTCGTTTGTTTCCAGAGGCGGGGGTATCAACCACAACAACTGGACTGTAGTTATTGCTCAGCCTCATTGGCCAACGACTAGTGGCTATTTTTCAGTGTTGTGGTTGTTTTGACAGTGTGGGAAGGTTCCTGGGGAAATGCCACAAGAGGTTTTTGTGATAGCAGGAACGCTAAGAAACCTTTTGTGTCCAGCTAAGCAGGAAAGAAATGGACATTTTTTTCTTTGTTCTCGCTGGCTCTTTGGTCCATGTTTTTCCACTGAACCCTCATTGATCTCCTGGCTCTTGTTGACTCAGGTTAAAATTAAAAAAATGTTTCTAATTACCTTTGAAGTGGTTTAATTGATACCGCATAGAAACATTGCTGAGCATTTTTATTTCTTATACTTTTAGGAACATTTACTCATTTGAAATTGACTTGGAAGGCAAAACATTGTTTTTAGTCTCAATTAATGACGTGGTTATTTATGTGTAATAGACACAATATAACAACTGCAGAGAGCTCAGGATGGAGCCCTCCACCCCTAAACACAAATCATTGATTGTAGCATCTGTCAAGTTTGACAAATTACAGTCCCCCATTCACAAATGAATCCAATTTATGTCTAATTCACTATACATGGTAACCCTCTAACCTCCAAGCAATTGTGCTAGGAATTGCTTCTGTGACATTTTTAAACACTATGAGCTTATTTTTCATTGCAATGCAAAGTCCTGCACCTCCTATAGAAACAGCACAGCCATGGCTAGAGGTAGAGCCTCAGCAAAAATGTCATTCATGAAGTATGACATAGTTCTAATGCGATAATTAAAAAAACAAACAAACAAACAAAAAACAACAAAGAAAAAGCAAAAGTTGAAAGATTATTTTATGAAAATTGTAACAACAACATTTTTAAGTGTTAATAATACTAGGAAAAAATGGTGGTTCTACTATGATAGGTATTCTGCTGCTAACATTTTTGATTTGTTTCCATGCTTGTCTTCTCTGGTCTGAGTAAACACCGCCTGCAGTTCAATGCAGTTTAGCCAAAAAGATCCTGAATTTGTGTCACTTAGTTGTTGGTCGCAGCTAAGTCACTAATGGTTTCGCAGTTTTGCTGCAGAGCATCAAATTGCTTGTTTGTTTGGTTTTTTTTTTCTACAGTGTGTGGTTACTGTAAATAGTCTATTTTTATTTTAAAAAACAACATTCTGTTTTTTGTTTTTTAAATGAGATATGTAGAAAAAATGGATTTTGATTTAAAAAAAAAAAAAAAAGCATCACAAGTTGACGCTTAGATTTGGACTCTTTTACCAATGGAATGACATGAAACTGAAAATCTGACTATTCTTTTTGTTATCACAGTTTCTGGCTCTGATAAGTGATGTAATTGGACTTTTTTTTTTTTAAATTACATGTCTTCCATTCGCTCTGGCAGGTTTTGGGGTCCAGAGGGTTAATGTAGCGTCTGTACTTGCATTACATTTTCCTTCCTTCCTTTTTTCTATTTTGATGGATAGTGTTAATACTAGGGGATGGGAATCACAGAAGAACTCACAATGTGACGCTGTCACGATATATTGCCCCCAGTAGCCACGATATCGTGATACAGAGATTCTGTGATACTTGATACACTGCAAGACAATCATCTATGATACATCATGATATCTGTGTAAGCAAAGAGGAAAAACAACCCCTAGAAAAACAAATTCACTGCATTGTGATATCAGTCTGCCATTTTCTTCCTTGTGATTTTTTTTTTATTTTCACAGTGAGATTCAATTCACTTTACTCCTCATTTGTCTGATAAGACGCATTATGAGGAATAATAAGGTCGTGACTCTCATAAGTCAAGTTACAATAGGAATTTGTTTAGAACACAAGCACGTTTTATTAAAAAGTATCTGGCGCCAGTGTATTTATAGTGTATCACAAAAGAGGAAGTGATAAGTGCCATGTTGATATTTTTTCCACCCTTATTTAATTTAACGAATAAAACTACTCAGCTTCCAGATCGCTTCTTCTTTAAAAGTGTTTTATAACTCAAAGCATTAATTATAATAATAATAATAATTATTATTATTATAAAAACGCTTTACATCAGATGTCCTCTGCCTGTTCATCTCTGCTGTCTGAAAACACTCAAAATCCTTCAGGCTTTCTTTGTGTTTTCTCTGATTGAAGCTAATCAGCATTGTGAGAAGAAACGTGCCCTTTCTCTGCCTGTTGTGTCCAGTCAGGAAATGAATTGTTGGCAGTAATTACCAGATGTTTATCTGTTGCCAGGGATGTGGTATGTCCTGTGGTCATCAGGACGGAGGGTACTGCTGCTATCACGTGCTGTATTCTCAAAAAGCCAGATACTGAGTTGCTTTGGGAGCTGACATATCTTGACCTGCTAAACCCTCTGGGAGGGGGTTAGATAGTTGGTTTTACTGAACAGTGGCAGCCGGTACATCCGCATCAAGCTGAATTACATTACGTCTTGTACATTGTCTCTGCTCTGCTTGGTCCGCCCTCCATGTTGATGCGGCCTTTAGGGAGTTGATGGGAGTATTGTTTGCTACAGAGATTAAAAATAAATAAATAAATAAACAAACTTCCTCCGTTCCAGTGTTGTGCCCTCTGAGCAGTAGTCTGGCTATTGTTCTCCTTGACCTCTGTGCTCCTTGGATGGAGTGTGAGCGAGGCAGGGTTGCTGGAGGGTGACGTGTGAATGGCGTTCGCATAAGTGCAAGAACATGCGTTGAACAAAAAAGTTGCGGTATATATGAAAAAATGCGCTACTGTTCACAAATATGAGGGTATTGTCAGCATATACTCTTCTCGCTATAGATGTTCATGCAATTTTTTCTCATGATGCCATATTCCTGCAAAAAAAATTAAGCGATTCTCTTATTTTTAGTTCCATTTAGTGAAATTTGAATACACTGGGTGTTTATGTTGACTTCATTTCTTTAAATAAGCGTACATCCTAATCTGACCTTCAGCTGTTTTCCTACTGTGCTGGCTGCACATAGAAGTCCCATCTGCATTAAGCTTCCTGGAGGGACAGGAGTCCACTCTGAAGGAGATGGATGGCTCTGAACATTTTTTGACTCAACCCTGTGGGATCGTTGTTGCACATACACACACACACACACACACCAACACACACATATAGAAGTACTGAAAAATACTGCATTATGCCCTGAAATGTAGCCTGACAGGCGTGCAGACTAGGGTGAATTTTGCTGTGCACATTCATTTGTCTTTCATGTCAGCTCTGCTGGGCCCTATTATGCCACTAAATGTAGCATTAATCTGGTCGTGCATTATGTAACATAGGCTAATAGGCTAACACGTAACCTTGATACAGCTTATTGAAGAGACAGTGTTTTGACAAGTGTCGTCTGCAGATGTTGCCAAGTGAAGATGCTTATTGTAGAGAGGAGGGGTGCATTAATGTATGAGGTGAAATTCCCTTGCCTTTTACAGATAACATATGTATAATTATTTGCCCAGATCGGCTGCACTTATGCATTTTTTTTCAGTCTTTTGTTCCTGTTGCTGTGTGTTTTACATTTTGGGGGGCCTCGTTGTTAGTAGTCAGTAGGTTTGGGTGTGAATGGGGAAAGAGCAGCTGGCAGGGAGCTTGTCTGGCTGATGCACATGTATGTATGCATGTGATGGTGAATGCACCTGCAGTTGGGGGTGGGTGAGGTTATTGGTAGTGAGTGCAGGAGGAAGGGTTTTGTGTTACAGACTTGCACTTTGGTTTTCCTGCAAGCGTGCAGTGGCATTTGAACATCTGTGTGTGTGTGTGTGTGTGTGTGTGTGTGTGTGTGTGTGTGTGTGTGTATGTAGAGACATCAGTAAATCCAGACCCATCAAAGTCAAGCATGGCTTCATATGCTCCTGTCACGGTGTGTAGGGGGCACCTCTGCTGCAGAACAGCAAACTGACTCCTTTTCTGTTTGCATTACAATCAAATGGGCCACATGAAATAGCTGTCTCATGTCATCTTTTGTGTGTTTTGTCATGCACATGATCAGCAATCAAAGCTTTCCATATTCCTGGTAAAGATCACAAAATATATTTTAAGTATCCTTTTGTTTCTAAAGGTTTTTAAGGAGTTTACTTATGACACTTTTTGCAACTCACCCATGTGGCCATAAAGCACACAATTAAATAGGATTAAGAATATGCCTTCCTAATTTTAGATATATTAGTATGGTGTCTTAAAAACAAGACATACCATAATTTAGACCATTAGAAATGTTGCTTTATGTGTGAGGAGACTTTTTTAATGAGCTCTCTACTTTTAGAATCGGCATTCCTTCTTGTTTATTTCCTCTCGAGGAGTAGCAGTAGTAGTAGTAGAGAATGTACTGAGGATGCCAAATTCTTGGCACTGGCTGAAGACGGGGGGGCACAGCTTTAGTGCCATGGACCAGATTGCTGTGCCATGTCTTTCATTGAGAGAGGCTGAAAAGCTGCAGGTGCAGGCTTGTGGCAAAGTAAAACCTAAGCCCCGTACTCGCTGCTCTAATGGATTCACACGCACAGCTCACCAAGTATAATGTGGTTCTACTCCCAGCCCAGATGCCTCATTCATGGCCACACATCAGCTGAAAGATTATCTGCAACCCTCTCAAACGCTGGAACATTATGTATGCACAGACAAACTCACAGAGTGGTAACAGATTTGTGTTTGACGCTAGATTTGGGAGCGCTCCTCCCGTGTGTTTCCTTTGGCAGGAGTGAATGAAAGGAGGTGATGTAAAGGTCTCCTCCAACTGCCTGGATGATGCACAGTTTTAACGGTGATTCATGCTATTCCACAAAAGCGTAAAGTCACAGCATGGTGCATTTTTGTACCTAGAATGACCTTTATAAACCTTAATTGTACCCTTAATCTCACAAATCTGATGATTAATCCTAACCTAGAATAGCAATTTGTTGACTTAACAGCTTGGCCCAAAAGTGAGTGAAAAAAGGCTCAACAGTGGCCTCTCTGTCTCTGCATGTTGCCCTGCTTTGGCAGACCTGGCCTGAACTTCACTCTTTTTTACTTAGGTTTCATTGCCAGAATGATTGATGCTTGAAACTGCACATTTTCAATTAATATAAATGCAGTTTATCTAGGAAAAACAAAAAAATTGTGTTTGTTTTGGAAGTGTAAGTCTTAAAGAGAGATGGATTAGAAAGAAAATCCACAAAAGATGATGGATTAGACAATTAAGCAAAAGGATTTACTAAATGTGGCAGCTTGTGAAAGACTTCTGAGAGACATTAGAAAGTGAAGTAATGTGAAAGCAAGGAGGCACAAAGGAATTAACTCATTTCTCTTAGGCCGTGCCTTTGAATGACATTCCATCAGTAAGCCATTTAAAGAGAACTGTGTTGGTTTGATTGGCTTGTCACGAGGGCAGATTGGAAGGAAGAAAGAGTGAAATAGATTTCCAGTTGTTGCAGCATTCACAAAAATGCCTTTTGCAGGTGCTGCAGCGTGACAATACAATCAAAGTGATTCATAGCTCATTCATATAAGCAGTCTTAAGTAGTTTATTAAGTAGAAAGTGTTTAAACCTCTCTCATCAACATATGCAACAAATAAGTCAGTAGGCGGGCACCAATAAAATACTAGACTTGCAAGCAAATATTAAAGGGTATCCAGCAACCCAAGGCGATAAAATAAAGTGTATAAAGTACTATACACAATTAAAGCAAATCATAAATAGTTCTAACTGCTAAATAAAATTAGATTATTATAGTGTTTGTTAAACTCAGACTTTCTTACGTTGGAACTTTAAAGCTTACGTCCTGCAGAGTTTCAGGGTTTTTCAGGGCATGGAAGAGTGAGCAGCAGAGGTCTGACCTGATATGCATCAGTAGTTGGGTTCTCCTTTCAGCACCATGCTCACAGCTGATGTTGAAACTTTGCCTTTCTTTGCATTCAGCAGTGTTCTCCCAGCCTTGAGTCCCTTACGTGCGTTCTTGTAGATCAGCAACAGCAGTTTTGTGGTCTTTTGCTGTCAGTGCAGGTCTGTAAGCCTTAGGCCAGCAATGGAATCAGCAGAAAATAGTGATTTGGTGTCATAGTTAGGGTCCGTGACCCCACTAATGCACACTGAAGTTAAGCTGTGGGTAGATTGGGTCCCTCAGGAAAGCACTTGCATACTGCGACAACTTTTTGTTTGTGAACTGGCCAAAACTTTGATTAAAACAGTTCATGTCCTTCATCTTTATGATGTATTTTTTTTTAAAACTAATACCAATGAATAAGGAATGGAGTATTCATTGCTGGCAGAAGTGTTGCCTCACTGGCTGGTTCACTGCTGTACCTGAGGCTCTCTCTTGCAGCTGAGGAGGAGCTATAAATAGAGAAAACCCCTTCGTTCTCTTTTTTCATTTTCTAAATATTTGATTTTGCAAAGTGAGCTTGGGGAACCCCTGCATGGAAAGTACAGCAGCTTGCATGAAAAATTAATGACAGGGTACTGTTTGGATTTTTCCTGCACTATCACAAAGATTGGGACATTATTGTCATGCACTGAAAAGCTTTTGTATAACAGTTCAGTTCCAGTGGAGCATGTACAGAAGCTTTATAAATGGGTCTTCATCCACCCTTATTGTGTCTCTCACCTTGGCCCCATCAGTCAGGCAGCACATCCCTGCATTACCTGCATCTGAATGAGGCAAAAGGTCACCGTGACATAATTTTCAGTGTAGAAATAGAACACAGGAGAGGGTTGGATGGAGAAGACAGACCTCAGATGTTGATCAAGTTCTCAGTGCCCCTTGTGACTTGTCATGTCTTTGCTTAAGGGGCTTATACAGTAATGCCTCGAGGTAAAGAGCTACAAAAGCCTGATGGGTGGCCTGAATGTTGATTTCCACGCCAAAAAGGCTGTGATGTTGCTGTTCTCAGCACAGGCGGGTACAGACCCACAACGCCTCCCAACTGTGCAGCAGGATCAAAGATTTTTATTTAATCTGTTAAAATCTTCACCACATCATACCTCTTAGTGTACTTGGTTCTCCACTTCAAAGCTAGATCTGAAATTCCTTTCCTATCTTAGCCTTTTAACATCCACTGTTCTGCCTGTGCGGTGACTCACAATGTGTAGCATTCACAAACTGCTAGCACAATAAATTTCTACAAGAATTTGAACATCTAGTATTTGTATTGATAGATTAGATCAACATTTTTGTGCTTATTTCTCAAAAAGAATGTTGCATCATAACAATAATTCAACAATTTCCCTGAGGTTTGCACGGAAGGGATCAATAAAGTTTTATTCTATTCTATTCTATTCTATTCCAGGTACAATGCACACTATAGTATGCAATAAAACCTTGGGCCTGTGTTTTGTAAACAACTGCAATGCTCAATCTGTGTGCTTTTATCACATAAACAATATCAACCAGCTTAGCACATGGCAGGAAATGGCTTTTTGACCCATTTCTTCCATTTTAGAGCTGTTTAACAGTGTCTGGCTCTCATCAGTAGTCTGTTTTTGTTGTGTCACAGTTGGAAGAAATGGGGATTTTATTATTACATTATCATTCCATATTGCTATATGAATGTGTGTATACATGTTTTTTTCTGTTTTAAATGTTACATGTTTTAGACTGACTGAATATCTGACTTAGTAGGAATTGCTAAGTTGGGTTAATGTTGATTTAAAGTCTCTTGTCTTGATAGAAACAAGCAGTTTGTTTCTTGCACACTTTTCTCATTCATCTGCACCACCTCTCCTACCACCTTTGCTTTAACTTTCCCTGGCCTTTTTTTCCCCCACTCATGCTGCCTCACATCCTGCCCCTTGATTTCCATCTCATTCACCTCCCTGACTCTTCTTATTCTATATGAAGGACTTGAACAAGTACCCATATAGATCTTATTTTTCCATTATTCACCAGATGCTTAATGCAAGAACATGCACAATCCCGCAAAGGCAACTTGTTCCCCGAGGCTGTGAATGAGAATTTGCACTTCATTATACCGAGACTCGGAACATGATGCGTCATGAAGATGATCAGCCAAACATAGCAAATGGATGTGGAGAGAAAACATGCCTTCTGATTTGCATTGGTGCATTTTTGTTGTGTACTCTGTGTGTGTGTTGTATAGATAACTCATGCATATTAATGTGGTTTGTGCCGCTGCCCTTACTGTGTGTGTCTGTGTGTGTGTGTGTGTGTGAGAGAGGCCACAGTCACTGTGCATGCCCTTTGGGTGAAACTGTAAGGTTAGGACTTGTAAGAAGACACTGCTTTGTCAGCAAGTTGTCATGACAATGCTGTCATTCCCCTATTTCATTGTCTTTTTCCTCCTCTTGTCTCTCAGGGGGGTGGCAAGGGAGGTCACATGACTGAACTGATCCCCATAACACAGGGATACATAGAACAGTGTCTCTCTCTGTTGCTCACTTTCTAACAGCAGCAAGCCGCATAGATCATCTATCATATAGCTGTCACCTCCAGCTACACTTCCCAAAGAGCTTTAGGCATTGAGCTGAACTTTACAGTGCAGCAAATCAGAATTCTGAGCTCTGTGCTGCCATATCACATAAAGTAAGTGTTTTTAAATAAAGCAGAATAGCCCATTCATATTTTTTCCCGACACACTGCCGGTGTGAAATCAGTTAATATCCCGGAGCACAGTGAATAGGTAATGTGCGCTGCATAATGTTGCATAAATCAACATGACACGGCTCTTAAGTAATGCTGAGAAGACAATGGGATTGCATCTTTTAGAGATTCGACAGCTCACACGTAATGCATTGAGTACAAATCCAAGGTCGTTGTGTTGCTGCCTGCTATCCATTCCCAGGCTTGTTTAGAGGCTAATAGCCAGGTGGAGCGCTACATAATTCATTGAAACGAACTTTCCAGCCAAAGAGCGGAGAAGGATTACAGAGGCAGGCTCATACCTCTGCAGCCTTTATTGGTGGACGGTGACAAGAAAAACATCTTCCAAAACAAATGAAACTCGTGCCCTGGACTGCACGTAAACAACAACGCGCCCCTGCACACACACACACACACACACACACACACACACACTGTTTGGTTTCAGCATGTGTACAGTTGAAAATGTGATAAGGACAGTCTGACACTGATGATACTTCTGCTGTGTGAATTGTAGCCTCAACCTTTTAACCCCGGTGTTTTCTGACAAGGCAAGTCCTGTCCTTTATTTTGTCCACGTAATTAAATCAAATCATTAATCTGTGGTAATTAGTTTGGCCACCAGGGAGCTGCTTCATTAGGTACAATGTGCTTTCTCATCAGGTCCGGTTGTTCTGCGTTCTCTTCCTTCATTCTGGCTGAGTCTCATGGGTGAGGGGTGAGGAGAACAGAAGGTCAGGAGAGGCTGGGGGTGGGGTGGGGGGCCACACAGACGCCATTTTATTGTTTTGTCTGAAATTCCATTCAGAGCCGAGGCAGCCGTGGAACCAGCTATGTGCCTTGATAACTACAAAGCGTAACCCAAATAGCAAGAAACACCTTGAGATGCAATTCATTTTCTCCGCAGCAAAGATAATTTCACCAATTTTGCCATTTCATTCTTCTTTTTCCTCTTTCACCCTCATTCATCCCTACATGCTCTGAATGAGTCAGTGCAGCTCATGAATACAGAGAGTCGGGCGGAGTAGAGCTCTTACAGAGTGTGGAGGAGGCAGAGTGGAGACAACAGAGCAGCGTTGGTCCCTGAAGGTTAGATGTAAGAGGGATGTTGCTGAGCAAGCTTTATCACTCTGTTACACAGCAGGATCAGTCACCACAGACTCCAGCCCAGCTCCTATCTTCTTCTCTCCCTCTGTTTCTTGATGTTCACTCCTCATCCTCACTCTCAGTTCCACATATTGTTCTATTTCTCCCTACATTACCTGTTTTCTTTTTGTCACTGCTTTCTGTTCCTGCCACTCTGCTCTCAATTTATCAGTTTTTATTTCTTTCCGTGTCTTGCTTTATTGCCTTTCTCTTTCTGGATTACTGTCGAGTAAATCTTCTCTCCATCTGCCCGACACCGCTGTATCCATCCATCACAAACACTGGAGCTGAAACACTAAATTGGGGTCAATGATGCACTATAAACTTCTCTAACCTTACCCCTCCTTCATTCTTACCCTCGATGCGCCTGCACCTCCCCTGTCACGTGTGCACATGCATGTAGGAATTAATGTATGTGTTGAAGATGCAGGGAGGAGCTGACCTTGTCTGACGTTGATGAAACTGACTTGTAATTGATACATTTGTGCTTCATGACAAGTCGTGTTTGTTTTTTGTCCGTGGATGTGTAATAAAGATTTTCTCAGACCCTATTAATATCTTGTTGCTGATATTGGATTCTGCTGGTCTTATGTTGACTTGCACGCTGCGTAGCTTCGTCTGCAATTGGTATCTTTTCATGCATGTCTAATGCCCAGAACATAGTCAGCGCAAAATTACTTCTGCATATTGAAAGTCAAACTGGTCGGCCACGAAGATGATTTACATGCTGACTCTGTATAACATAAGAGGGAAAAGCCAATAACTGCAATGGAGAGTTCCTAATCCATTACCTCCACACGTGTACAAAGCCATATGTAGTCTATAATGTATTGTCCTTCACGTGCAGCCGGTGAAGGTCTATTGCGTAATTGAGTAAAGTGAGCCTGCGGGCGCCATGCGTTCTTCATTGGCATTCACCCCCTGCAGTCCACTGACGTCTGCCACCACAGTGTGTGTGTTGAGTGTGTGATGGAGCGCCGCTGCTGTGCCAGCATATTCCTCAATCCTGTGGCTCTGCCCTGGCCGCCCTTCAGGCCAGATACGGCCCTCCAATCCCTTCATCTCAACCTGCTGATCCTAAACTATCCCGGTCCCGTGCCAAGCGGGCAGGACAGGGCAACGAGTAAGGCGCAGTTTATGACCCCCTTTGTCCTCCAATCGGGCAGAACACTGTTAACGTGATGGATGGAGTGGAAAGACAGACTTACACAATCACCCAGAGGGGATAAAATATGGCCATCCTAGCCTGGGTGCCCTACAGAGAGGAGGATGGAGTTTGGAGGGCAACCAAAGGACCATAGTTGGTGGTTAACCTTTGCCTGACAACTGACTGGCTGGATGCACCTGTTATATCTGACTCAAGCCAGAATGTACTTGAATTATACCATGCTATAGCGGCAAAGAAAAAATCTTTGTTGCACTAAACTTCAAAAATGTCCATTTTCAACTATGCTTTTAGATATATTCTGTCTTTAAGTCCTGTTCACTATAATAAAAGAGGCAGCTTACAGTTGCGGTTGTCTCCATATTTCTATCCAGAACTGATACTGTTTATTAATTGCTGTCAATCAACAGAAAATCATTCAAGCACAATTTCAGTTTCATATTTCAGCTTCTTGAATTACCATTTTGTTTGTGATATATGATGATAAACTAAAAAGGGGATTTAGTTGCAGCCCAATTCCTTCCATCCTTATCTAACACAAAAACACATTTTTCTCCTTCAGATTTGCCCATTTTTTCATTACTTGAAGAATCAAACTGGTGTGAAGGTTAATCAGGAGGCAGCTTATTTCAATCTGCAACTCCTGCAATGTATGAAATAATGCGTACCAACACAATAGTCAAGCTTCAGTTGGCGTTATAGTCGGCCTTTAATTTTGCCGTCTATGCAGATTTTTCTTTTTTTTGCTTTGGGCCACCAAAACGTAATTCACGAGCTTAGGTTTTGTGAGACATTTTTAATTTCAAGATGGAGATAATAACATAGAACCTCTTTTTGCCCTTGCCAACTATAATTAATAGTTTATTGTCTCTGGATGGTAATATCCTGTTACATTGTGTCAATGGTTTGACTGCTGCAGTGAACTGACTCTCCAACCGGCAGGATATGAGAAATGTCCGAGTGAAAGGAGTTTAAAAGATGAAATATGATATGGGAGGGAACAAGAGAAAGAGGCAGGAGAAATGAGACAGCGATGGACACCTGCTTTGTTGCTCGGAGAAGTAATTCTTGTCTGCTGAAGTCAATTTATGGGAATGAATCCGTAACACATCTCCACACTCCAAAGCCACACAGTTATACAAGCTGCTGCATGTTTTATATGTGTTTTCAGACACATGTTTTCTACCCTTTTTTCTCATCACATGTTCTTCCAGCATGTGTGTACATACTTGCATTACAGTCTTCGGAGCCCAGAGAATTGACCAGTGTTGTCATTTATTTTGTGCTTGAGTGTAACTGTGTGTGTGTGTCTGCTTTAGGCTGATAAGAGGATTTGTTGAAGGGTCTTTTTGTTGTTTTAGCAACGTTCTCCTCTCTTTTCCCCCAATAGTTTTGTTCAAGGAAGCTGTGATTTAATTAAGTCTTTATACGGATTTGGGCTTTGGGACATCGCCTGAACCTTACTATAAGAGTCAAGAATGCGTTTTGTACACATCCACAGAGGAGAAGTTGCGCAGTACCACTCAAAGTGTTGGTATGAAAACACTGAGGTAGAAAAAGATGTGAAGTGATATATGCAAATGTCAGCATGGGAGCTGAATCATCTGGTGAAACACACTGAGATTAAATGGCATTTGAGTCTACATTCTGAGAAAAGAAAACTTACTTGATGGGAAAGAAGCGTGTGAGTATATGCATTTGTTATGCAATCTGACTGTTTTTTTCATCCCAGGAGAGATGTTAGACATTTGAGTCTTGATCTGGACACGCAGCACACCTGCTGCCTCTGCTGCTAAACAGAGACTCGGCCTCAAACACCAACACACTTAACACACACATACACACACATCGCCGGTGGGGTTTAGTGCTGGCATCCAAGAAAAATGATATTTGAGAGAAACAAATCAAGGATCAGGAACATTTTGCTCCGCGTGTGTGTTTTTAGAGCCGTTTTGCCAGTGAAAATATATCCGCAAAGTCCGTGGGAGAATTTTGTCGTTCACAGACACATTTTAAAGCGCATGCAGGCCGACACACTAATCATAAAGTGCTAATCCATCCCGTCGGTCACACACATTCACACGCACACACAGACGCTCGGCTAGCAGCAATGTTCCAGGTGTAATTATAGAAAGTTTGCCCCCTGATTCCGACTGGTAAATGGCTTTGACTTGCGTCTCTGCTGGATGTCCGCAGGAGGTTTTTCCACTTGTCCAACTAAGGTTATCTAACTTTAATGAGTTTTCCCCTTCCTGCGGCAAAGTGACGGAGCATGATTGGCTCACCTCAGTGATGGTCTGAGACCCCTGGAGGGTTAATACCTCACCCCCACTCGCGCTGAAGTTCACTGGTGTGTCAGAGCTGCAGGCTTGCCCTCAGGTCAGTCTGAGACCTCTGGAGCTTTCAGGTCGGTTGTTACAGACGCTTCATAAGCTGTGAGAAATGACCTAAGGGGTGGTTGAGAGTTCCCACTGATCTCTGTGCAGGTGTTACGGATATGGTGCACAAGGAATCAGAGGTAATGAACAGCTCCCCCAGGTCGTATTTAAACAGGGAACAGTGAGTCATTAGGAGCATTAATGAGGAAAGTGGAAAATTTTGTCGGCATTGAAAAAGGTGCTGTCTTCCTGCCTTAATTATGAGAGTTAATTTGGGCTTCACACTCATCAAAACCTACAAATATACTTAAGAATATTTAAAGCAGTTCCGAAAGTGTTTGCTGTCTTCTGATTGGTTCTGTTTGTGCCCTTTTCCAGCCATCATGTATGTAATGGGAGCCCTGGGACCTGCAGCTGGCTACCTGCTGGGAGGCGTCCTCATCGGCTTCTACGTCGACCCCAAAACTGTCGTCAACATCGACCAGAATGACCCTCGCTTTGTTGGCAACTGGTAAATATGCATGTGCATCTGTGTGCCTGCTGATTTCCTTATGTGCATCCCTGTGTGACAATAAGTCTTTTCTCAATTGCCTTTAGCCCATCTGTTGTGTCTTCTTCTTCAGGTGGAGTGGCTTTCTCTTGTGTGCCATAGCTATGCTTCTGGTCATCTTCCCCATGTTTGCCTTTCCCAAAAAGCTGCCTCCACGCCACAAAAAGCGGAAGAAGAAAAAGATCGCCTCACCAGGTGACGTGTCCAGCGATGATGAAGTGATGAAGGAAAAGTCCAGTAGCAAAGGCCAAAACGTTTCCTCCTCTATGGGCTTTGGAAAGGACATTAAAGGTGAGAAACCGATAATATCAACTGTTCTGTTCCGCCTCCACGAGGCGTTACTGGTACTTTACATAAAGGAACCGTGAACTATTGATGTACAAACAGCCTGTAATCTAATCAATGACTTGGGTTAGTCATTTTATCCAACAGCGTTAGCTTCATTGAGATCTCCTTTAAAGATATTATTGATTGATGATGGAAGAGTGTGCTTAATGAAGCAGTAAACATTGGCAGCGCTAGTGGACTTGGGTTCTATTAACTTTAGTCAATGAATAGTAAACACGGCAAAAGGTCACATGCTTGCTATCAGCTGGAAGATTTTGTTTTGGCATGGCAACCTTGATTTTAAGTAAAGGACAGTATGTTGCTCAGGCACCTCTGTGCATCGATGTTATGTCTTCTTTGAGGCAGATTTATCAGGAATCTCCCCGGTTTTCCCTGCAAGAGCCCCCCTGGTTAAACTGAGTCCTGCTCTAGTGTTTCCTCTTGTGTCATTTTTTGCTCTCAGACAGACAGTTCTCTTTCTCTCTTTCTCTCTCTCTTAAATGAGCTCTCAAGGGAAGTCAGTCACATTTCCACACACAGGACTAGACTGACTGAGCAGCAGAGCAATACAGCAGCAAACATGTTTGCTCTCATACACTTTATTACAAGCAAGATCACTGTTGTGAATACCGATATGTATTTAGCATAGCTGTACAGTCATAAATTAATCCTGATATATGGGCACAACCAAAGCTGTCAAAACAGGCCATTGTCTTGGAGAGACACATACTGTAACCACGAATGCATCAGCCTGCTCTCCTGCTGTTTTTATTTGTCTCAGCAGGATGTTTTGGGCCGTTGTGCAAACTATGGCCAATTTCGCAGACTCAGGCGCTTCAATGTTTGGAATGTATTTTAGTACTGTACATGTCCTTCTATTGAGGTGTGTGGGTTTGTCTATAGCACAAATTCAGCACTTTCTGTGAAAGATACGCTGCAGTGAAGTGGCTGTTTCCAACAAGCATTTTTTTTTGCCCTTCAGATCACAAGCAAACACTGCAAAATGCTAACACCGAATATTTTCTGTAATGTGCGTCGGAGGGACAAACTTTTGATTATGGAATGTTCCAGACCTTGATCTGCTGCCATGCAAAAGCAACTCCCCTTGAAATGTTCAGAGGTATTGATAAACAACTGCTGACATGTATATCATAACCATGTCTCAGTAAGTGAGTAATTATCTGAGTAAAAATATGGGTTCAGCCAATTTCAGCTGATATTTTATTCCTCAGCAGGACAACAGAATTTTCAAATGCCAAATAACGTTTGAAGCACCGCTGTTCAAACTAAAACTCAACATCCACAAGAACCATTTGAAACCTAATCTGTTAATTATTTTTCCAAAGAACCTACTAATAGTTTAGATTGTAAATATTGAAAGTTGAACAGAAGGCCAATCCAAAGTGAGGATGCACTAATCTGATATGCTCCATCACTTTCAGCTCTAATATAGACCTTCACAAGAGGTGTGGGAATTTGCCATTATTAGATCAATCTGCATTAAATACAGGAGGGATTTGATGTTTAAAAAAAAGTCCATGTTTAAGCGATCAGTTACACCCTCTAGGTTATTACAGGTCACTTCGTAATTGTTAGAAACACATTATTTTACTGTTAATTTACCTAAAATAAGGTATGGGGTTGGCATTTGGTATCAGAAAATACCTTGAGTTTGAAATCAGTATTTGAAGAGAAAACATTTATTTAGGGAGTACAGCAGCACATCTTTGTAAAGACTAAAGTGAAATATGACAGTAAGTGAAAATTGACGATTTTATGTCATTGTTTTCAGAGTTAACTGAATAATCCTTTCAGCACCCAGTAAAATTAGGTACAGCTACTGTGCAAAATCATCAGCCAAAAGCACTAAGCTTTGAATTAAAAATCTGATTGTTTACATGTAAATGATTAGATTGCAACTTCATAAAAACTCAAGATTTTTGGTTGCCTGAGACCATTTTCAGCATTTGCTCTTACATTATATCAGATCCTTGTGATGGTGGTGCGCATGGACGCAGCGGCCCCTTCAGGAGACAGCGAGAGTGAACGTTAAGCGTCTTGCCTATCCCAGACGTTCATTCCATAAAACTTAAATGATCCTGAAGAGACTCTCACTCATCTTGCCTGTACTACTGTGTATGTACAGCAAAATGACAATAAACCTGATTTGATTTGATTTGATCTTCTTCTCTTATAATTAATATGCCATTATGTCCTGTCTCTGCTGACAGAGGATTATTTTGGACAACCACATGGTTGAAACAGTTTGACCACGTCATCAAATACATTTTAACAAATAATGCAAGTGTGGCGACTCTTGCGAGCCACTGGTCTGTCTGATTGAGAGAGCAGCTGCTGTAGATGCCAGCAGGACTTCACCATCTGTCCCCCTCCAGACAAGATTACAGCCTGGCTCCCAGGAATGAAATAATTAGCGTCACTATTCTATTCCTACCTTTGATCTGGGATAACACTGACAGATGCTGCTAACATTTCCCCACCTACAACAAGATCAGATGAATTAGCGCTAAGATGGCTATTCCCAAGTCAAGGCACCGAGTCACCCAGTTGGACCAGCCAGCTTCCTAATAACCTCTCTAATAAAAGGCAATAATAATCCACTTCACATTCTTCCTGCCTTTTCTTTTGTTCCCGCTTTGCTTTGTGGTGTTTGCTTATGAAACACGTGAGCCACAAGAAGCCCTCATGAGAGCCTTATGACTCTAAAACCATAATGTTTGCCTTCGGCAAAGGGTTTAAAACCCCTGGACACACTGGATAAAACTGTAGAAGTCAGATGTGTGTGCTTTTAGATGAGCTGGCCAAGTCTAAGTTTTCTTCCCAGATGTGGCCTATGGCAGACCACTCGCACACATGCAGAGATGGATAAAAAACAAAAGACTGCAGAGACAGAACAAAGACTGAAGTGATTTTTTTTATAATGAGAAATAAAGAACTCTGCCCTTCTTCAACTATTTTTCATTGCGCATATCGTTAAGGTCAACTGCAGACAATACATAGTTATACAGATTGGAATCAGCTCCTAAATTCATTTGAATAAAGAAGCCTTACTGGCACATAAGTGACCTCACTTTAAGTTACTGATAATTTTTTTGATGAAGGGAACTGTCTTGGCCTTTTGGATTTTCTGCTGCACAATAAGAAGAGAAAAGTCTTTGTTTGATTTCTTGTGTTGAGTTGCATTTCTGTTCACACTGAAAAACACAACTGGATATTTCAGTCTAATACTTTTTGACAGAGGTGTTTTGGTCACAGATGTCAGGGGAAAAAAAATCAAACTCTTTTAACAGTGGTTTGCTCCAGCTTAAGATCAGTTTGGAGATACAATCTGTGCAGCACATCCTCGGTCTTCTTCAGGACATTATACGGGAACCAGGCACCCAAACTACATGAGTAATTTAGAAAAGCAGCAGCTTGAATGTGAGGTCCCTGTGGACTGCAGAGATCCTCATTCCGTCAACCTGCTCATGAAATTTTATACCTCAGCCCCGTTGAGATGGAGGAGTTTGTATGCACCATTGACCTTGTACCACTGGAAAGGACATTTAAGGCAAACTTATCTCACACAAGGGACAGACACATGAAATATCAAGAGGTCATTATAAGGAGCAGTACTTGAGACAGGCTGCGTATTTTCCTTTTTCTATGATCAGACGTGCCTGTGCGTTAAACAGGATGCCAGGAGGGGCAGATGATTTGGTGATTCTAAAGTTGGCAAAATCCACATTACCAGCTTGACTAGTTCTTACAAATGAGGTTTATGGGGACTGCGGGTAACACCCAAACCAATGTTCTAACTGCAGCAGTAGAACGAATTAGCCTGGCAGAGCTGCAGGTTTTACATAACAGGGTAAGCTGCCCTCCCCCAAAATCCAAGATTGCGTTCTATCAGGTGAGATTGTGTTTCACGCCCAGCACAGATACACTGTTTGTAGAAATGCATTTCTGACATGTCTGTGATTGGATGGAATTCTCCGATTAATTTGTGGATGTGGGTTAACAGCGTGATAAATGCATTTTTATTTCCTGGGAGCTGTTTACGGCTTCATCGTTTTTTTAAATGTAGGTAATTTAGGTGGAATAAAAGGTTTTTAATGCTATTATTTGTCATCTTGTGGAGGTGTTTTTTCGACAGAAGGGTGGTAATGATTTGGGAGACAACAGTTCAACTGGGAGGCCGATGTTTGAGTTGCTATGACAGGCAGCATCTGCTCTGCAGAAATGCCTGTGAGAAAGAAACTGAATCTCTATTAGGTCCCGTTTGGACAGAGATTCTCTAACTGACGTCAGAGCTTTATCTTTGGGGATCGGTAAAAGCATTTGCTACCACTTTTGTTTGTGGCACTTTTCTCAGTCGGTGCAAAGTAGTCGAGTGCAGCTGAAGCTGAAGCAGCTGAATTCTGCCCAGCAACAGTCATGTACTTACAGTAGGACCACATGACTTTTGAGTGACAGCGTGAGAGGACGCTCTGCATCATGGTGACCAAATCATATGGACACTACCCTCAAGGAGACATAAAGGGCATGTTTGCCCTTGTTGTGATAAACCAGGGATGACGGCATTCAGGCTCGATTTGTAAAGCTTGGTTTGTTTTGCACATGCAGCGCAAATGCACATGATCTACATGTTTGCATTGTGCAGCAAACTTTCTTGTTGCTTGATGGGTTTCTTTAAAGCTTAATAGACCAACTGCAGATGCAGACAGGTAATTAGAAAGGCAGCATGGTTGTTTAGATGTTGCTCATTACTAACCTGAAAGTGTTTTGCACTAAAGTCATCGAGCATCCGTGTGCTCATGTATTGTTTTTTGCTTTTGCAGGCTTGCTTGAAACAAAGATTTACCCAGAATAATGAGATATGGTTGAGTGTATCTTGGAATGTGAGAGTGTTTATTTATGTGAGACTTTTTCCCTGTTATTATTTAAGGTTATTATTACATAAGGTTTGTTTGGGTTACAAATACAGCTTCTTTTTTTTTTGTCTTTTCTTAATCACAGCTTTCCAGTAATTACTCTTCTTCTGATGGTTCCATTGAGTTTAGTTTGTGTGGGAGTGAGTGAGTGAGGAGTGAGAGCCAAATTGAGAGACTGATTGTGTGTTAATTACAGCACAACAATAACGAGGTGCTCCGTCTTGTCTCGTTTCCCTCCCCAGACCTCCCCAAAGCAGCGCTGAGGATCCTCAGCAACATGACCTTCCTGTTTGTCAGCCTGTCCTACACGGCAGAGTGTGCCATTGTCACCGCCTTTATCACCTTCATTCCTAAATTTATTGAGTCACAGTTTGGCATCCCTGCCTCCAATGCCAGCATATATACTGGTAAGTCTCTTTTTTAAAGTATCTCTAACTCTTACTTACGTCTTTTGATATGATATTGACTGTTTCATGCATTTACTGTTAAATGCTTTGCCTCTCTATTGCTGTGTACTATGAAGAGCCATCAAAGTACAGCAAAGCCAGACACCACCACCAAGGATGTGGGAACCTGTGATGAGGGATTCTGAATATTGCTGAAGAAAATAATGGGACTTTTATTAATTGGTTCATCTTTCTAAAATTTGTTATGCTGTTTTGTTTTGTAAAACACCAGAAAATGTTAAGCAAATGTCCAGTATAATTTCCCAGAGGGACAATCTCACACTACTTGAGCTGTCTGACCGACTGTCCGAAACCCAAACAGGACCATAAATGATCATCACATGTTACTCACACAATTAGTCTGTACTGGTTCACATTGTTCACACCTCTCCACGTGCACACAGTGATTCACACTCAAAGGGCAGCGCTATGAGTCATGGAGTCCTGCTGGATTTCATTCAATGATAAGCTTCCATTACATCCCCTGACTGTAACACACAAGTCTCTGCTGATGGCGGGAGCCACATTCATCATAGCGTGGCCACTCGCACACACACACACACACACCACCACACATATGTAGGGTGTACAAAGAACCCTGTCTAATCCTTCAGTCGTGTCTGAGCCAGTGGTGCTAATACACAACTAATCTGCTATCAGGATTATTACAGCAAGAAGTGATTGAAAACTCAATTATGGCTTTGAAGGCAAAAAACTGCCTCCAAGTATTCTGTTGGCTAACATATGGTTGTTTCTAGACACACACAGAGACAGACACACACACACACACAAATATACACAATACCATTGCCTCATCTCATCTGCCTGTTGCCAGGATACAAGGGGTAAGGGCAAACGGGTGGTGCGGTTGCTATGACTACCCAAACGATGCCAAGCTGCTGGGATGTGATGATGGTTGGAGACAAAGAGGAGGAGGAGGAGGAGAGGGCTCTCCTGTTGATAGGAGCACAGTGTTTCCACAGCCAACCAGGTGGACTGACTGAGTGTCACATTCTTCTGATGATTGCGAGCGATTGTTTGAATTTTTTAAGAAGGAAGGAAGTCCACAAGATCAATATTTGATCTGTAAATCATTATTTATTAGATATTTTTTAAATAAATAGTCCTCTTGTGAGATTTGATAGGATTTTAACAACCTGAATTAGGCCTTTCGAACATGCTTTTATTGAATAAAGTACGCAATGATGCCTAACCAATTAAACAGAACATTAATTTTAATAAGACATAAATGCATATATAAGAGATTAAAGTTTCATTTCCCTTATTCCATGAAAATGTAGTCCTCTAAACTCCAGAAAAACATCTTTTCAGAGTTTCCTCTCTTCTTCCCCTGTCATTCCTCGCTTACTTCTCAGTGACCACCGTTCAATTTGAAGGAAGCTGATGGCTAGTTGGGGCTTCATCTGTTCGGCCAGATTATGGTCCACGTGTCCAGCACTGCATTTGATAGATCAAATATGCGTATGATGAGGATACATTTATGGTGCGTGCACATAAAATGGCTTTTCTTATTTCAGGCATTTCAGGCAGTTTATCGCTGTGCGTTTATCACGTGTTCATATCACAGTGACATTTAATCCCTCACCACAAATCTGAATACATGACGCTGAATATGGGTTAGCCCTAAAGAACCCATATTATGCTTTTTGGATTTTTCCCTTTAGTGTGTTACAGTTTTTTTTGTGCATGTAAAGCAGTAGTCACAATGTCTGACAAGTCCAGTGAAGTGTGTATATAAAGATTAACTGAGAGTGACCTAACATTGCATTGGATTGATAGCAGTGTTGCCTCATGAAGACATCAGAATGAAATAACTTTAAATTGCATAAATTACCACCTTGTTGAATCAGTATCATGCCCTGTTAAAGACCTGCCACGGCTACATGATCATTAGATGTCACGACAGAAATAGAACTGTAACATGTCACACACGCCCCCCTCAGCTGCAGTTCCCCCCGTTCTGCTGCTGTGATTTTGGTTTGTTCTTCTTCACGTTCACTTTGGTGGCTTTCCTTATCTCGGCCAATGTTCCTTTAAAAAAAAACAAAAAAAACAAATCCAGTTTCCATTGTTTTTCTTTTATTTTGTCTGTACCCAAGTCTTCGGTCTCTACACAAGATGCAGCTGACAATCATTTGCTGCCGTATGTGTCGTACATAAACACTTACATACACAGACACCTTTATGAGGTCACTACAAAAACCACTCACATTATTGCCAGCATAGCTATCAAATCTGCATAATATATGTGTAAATTGTTCACGTAACCTTTAATTTTACATGATAGTGTTTGTGTGCACTGTATGCTCCGTGGTTGTGATATCTGGATTTACTGTGTACTTGTTTAATCCTGCAGAAAGCACATGGGTTTAGCATAGAAACATGCACTTACAGGATAATATACTACAGCTGTCCGTTACCTAGCTCTCACTGAGTGTGCTCAGTGACACTTTTTCTATCTCTTGCCCTTCTCTCCATCATTCTCTTGATCTGTATATTTCCAGCAAACACACACACATAGAAACAGGGAGAAGCCAGATGACATTTCTGTGTACTTTTATCATTTCTCTGCTAATCCTCTGTCTTGGATGACCCTCCACCCCCGCTGACTGACACCATCTTGCTCGTTACCCGCCTGTGAGTGCCTGTGGTCGGGCTCTAGGGCTGCCATGTGCAGCCACCTCGGGCCTTCACTCCCGCACAATGACACTTTACCACTCGGTCCATCCTTCCAGCGGCCAGCACGGCCTTTCCGCATGTCAGCTTGACGAGCTTTACTAGACTGAGAGCACGTGCCACAGCCTGACATGACTCACTAGTAACACGCAGCATAGCCTGGTCACATTGATACAGCAGAGCCTATTCTGGTCCCGCTCTTTCTTTGAAGTTGTTTATTCATGGTGTAACTGGGAAGTCACATTGAGATTTTCTCAGGCAGCCATGTCTAGCAAATTCAATGATATAAATGCATGACATGCTTACGTGGAATTCATGTTAAAATGCCTGATTAAAATACTGTAGATCCGATGCTTACTGCACTTTGGTTACAGTAATTTATTCACTGTTAAAACATTTTCAAGACGCAATTCAATTATCTGCTCTGTTTCTGTGTTTCTATTTCTGCTTGCAACACGTCAGAAGATTTTCCTCCATCTCACCAGTTTTACTTTTCTCTGGTGTCTCTCACAGGTGTGATCATCGTACCCAGCGCCGGGGTGGGCATCGTGTTGGGGGGCTACATCATCAAGAAGTTGAAGCTCGGTGCAAGAGAGTCAGCCAAGCTGGCCATGATCTGCAGCGGGGTGTCTTTGCTCTGCTTTTCCACGCTCTTCATAGTGGGCTGTGAGAGCATTAATCTAGGAGGCATCAACATACCCTACACCACTGGGTAAGAAAAAAAATACACACACACAAAGTGTTGAGGTTGCTTTATGCTCCAAGTTTTCCCCAGCAGACATCTTTTCAGTATTGTTGTATATGACAGGTCAGGTCCTGTATGAGAAACACAATGTGAATCATTATGTATGAGATACTGGGGAACCGGGAACACATTTATTTCTAAACTGCTCATTTAAATAAGATCTTAGACAGCACATGGAGATGTATCTGAGAGGGGCGTGGGCTTTGGATGCTGTCGCCGTTCCCATCATCCTCATGTGGCGTGCCGTTGTGTCGGAGTGCGAATGATTAATTAGCAACGCTGGCATCTGCTGTCGTGGCTCCAGCGAATCACTTTGCCACCTCTATTTCTGAAGCTGCTGCTCAACACCACATCAGCAGCCAGCTGCAGAGTTAACAAACAGTCATCTGATGTGTCGGCCCTGCGGGCAGAAATGCGGAGCGGACGTTTGTTGGCACACGAGCACATTCACAGAGACTCATGGAGGCACCATCCACGGACTGACCTTGGATGATGCCAAGCATCCTGCAAACTGATTACAAACATATTACACATCTACTGTAATATTATCCCCTCTCATGTAGCTGTCACACAAGTGCCAGAATTCAGAATTTTCAAAGAAACATTGAAATGTTTTGTCTGCAAGCATATGGTCACAATATTATATCTATAAAAGTACTTTGACTTTTGATTATGAAGGCCTCAGCATCAACAGTAATCTACAAAACTGTTAAACCTCTGTGGAATTTACTTTTCACACAACTATCAAAATGATTACTTTCCAGAAACCCAGAGTTCCCTTCAAAGTCCCATAGCTGTCTCATTAATAACTGTAGTCTTTGTTTAAGCCGGTGTTTATAGAGGGGTCAACAAGACCGTGTGAGCCGGTGGGGCTCCTCATTATGAACAGCACTGGTCACTAGTCGCGGGTAGCACCCACATGAGGAATGTTTAGCCGTAGCCTGGCCTTTGTGTCTGTGCTCTTATAGTCTAGACGTGGCTCTCCCCTGCTGACAGGCCGGAGACAAAAAAGGACAGAGCCAGGAGGCATATCCAGTTATGTAATATTCCTAAATATCTGCAAAAATGTTGCATAAGTATGTGTTGGGCTTGCATACTTAATTAAAAGCTACAGAATACACCTCAGTTTCTTTTGTTTCAAGATCAATATTCTTGATAAACCCTCCCAACGTTCATAGAGTTGCTTTTCACTTTTTCAGTGTGCAGTGCTCGAGCAGATTAAACCACTCGGTCTCTTGGCTCTGTGTTTGGGTTTTTTTGCAGTGCAGCCTGCACACAGGGACACAACATCTGGAGGGTTCAGCGAAGGCCGGGGTTTAGTCTGGAAAAGGACATGTGCAATCAGTGCAGCAAGCCTGTGAATCCAGCAGGGCTGATGCCTTTTTACGTTTTTGCCAACACACACACACACGCACACACACACACACACACACACACACACACACAGACACACACACACACGCACACAGACACACAGCGTCTGGAATGTGACACTGTTATGTCAGGACAAGCCCAAATGTGCCTCCTCAGTGACAGCTAATATAAAAATGAGGATGAGTATCAGTTTATGGTTCTGTGAAAAATGATGGTCCATTGATTTAAGAGGTAGCAGAAAGTTAGATTCTTTGAAAAACATGTAATTAACAAAAAACCGGCAATGTATGACAGTATGACAAGAGTAATCGCCTTAAACACATTATTAGATTAGAATCCTCCGGTTATAAAAAGGTCACTGCTTTTTTTCTGCTTGTGTGTTTGTCAGCGTCAAACCCGACTGCTGTGTTGTTAGGGCCTGTCCCCGTCTGTTCCGCAGGGCTCAGAGCGAAGCTTCCCAGAGAAAACCCAGGACTCGCTTCACTGCTCCTGGTTTAGACGGAGCCAAAGTCCTGTCTAGCTTAGAGCAACTGTTCCCACACTGCCTAAAGAGCCAGTGGAGGTGTCGCTTCCTCAGCCCCTCGCCCCTGTCCTCTTATCATCTCGCATCGCACAAGCTGGTGGAAGTCTACGGTGAAGCTAATTAAAGGGATTACATGCGGCAGATTAATAATGAGACAGTGGGACAACTGTAAACATTGTCAGGAAGATTGGCAGCCTGCTCAGCTTCTATACTACATTTTCCTTCATATGAAACGCTTTCTGTTTTACGGATAAATTGTATTACAGCTCAACAAAGAAACTATATTTGCTTTGCTAATAATATGCAACGTCTTATCAATTTTTTAATTGCCGTTTTCTTTTAGAGTGTGCTGCCATGTGGGGCAGAAGAGTGTTATTCTCTTAGCAGCAGGAGGCATTGAGTTTCAAGGGAAATGTGGTCTAAAATGCAGCATACAACACTATTAAATTTGTTTTAAATTTTGCTGGAGCTAAATGATGTGCTGTTGCTCCAGCCGGTCCCCACCTCAATAATTACAGGTTCAAGAAATTGTTCAACAAGTCTTCTGGCTTCTAAAGAACAGGAACGCCTCGTACGTGCATTTTGACATTATCTGAAATGTTTTGAGAATTGTTATCAGACTGAAAAACAAGTGTTACAAGTGAGTCAGCCCAGTGAAAAAGAAAACAACATAATTGGAAGAAGTGGCATGTATAAACAAGTGTGTCGTCCCAGACTTGAAATTTCAGTTCTGCCATATTGTGGTTTAGTGAATGTTTATCCTTGTGCGTCTCTCTGCAGGCCGACCCTGACAATGACCCACAGGAACCTGACAGGCAGTTGCAACGTGAACTGTGGCTGCAGGATCCATGAGTACGCTCCGGTCTGCGGCTCAGATGGCATCACCTACTTCAACCCCTGTCTGGCTGGATGCAGCACTGTGGGCAACGACAGCACCGGGGTGAGTGCACACGAAGGCGCCGACAAGGCGGAAAAAAAAAATTGCATACATTTATAGCTCCTTTTGTTTTCTCGTTAAATAAATACTGGCTATAAACATGAAGTAGAATAATAGATGGAAAGATAAAAAAAAAAAATCTAAGAACTTTGACACACAAATCATAATGCATACACAAAGGCCTGTTCTCTGTACATTCTCCTCCCATATCTCTGGAATTACAGGAAGCGACTCCACAACAATGCCAGACAGGAAATCATAACACCGCAAGGAAGGGAAATGTTTAGATTCTTTGTTGAGATCACTGATTGCACCACATAGCCGGTGCCACCCAGTCTGTGTGTGACATTATTTTTATTAGCCTTCAGAGGAATTACATTCAGCTTAATAATCTTAGAATTTACTCGTGCTGTTTCTGACTACAGATCAGGAACTACACAGACTGTGCCTGCGTGCAGAGCAGACAGGTCATCACTCCGTCCTCCGGCGGCCAGGTCAACCAGCTCCAGTTGGTCATTGTCAAAACGTACCTGAATGAGAACGGCTACGCTATGTCGGGGAAGTGTGACCGCACCTGCAACACGCTCATCCCTTTCCTCATCTTCCTCTTCATCGTCACGCTCATCACCGCCTGTGCCCAGCCCTCCGCCATCATCGTCACACTCAGGTAAGAGTCTGCCAATCACACTTTTAATCTTTCCCAGCTCTCTTTCTCATCTTTTTTTTTTTTTTTATATGACTTCAGTTTAGCAAATTCGTCTTATACGCTGTTTCTCTTCACTCAGGTCTGTTGATGAACAAGAGAGGCCTTTTGCTCTTGGGATGCAGTTTGTCTTACTCCGAACTCTTGGTAAGTTCATGACCATTTGCACTACACATTAAAATCACCCTCTCTTCTTTTGAATTCTCCTATTACCATTTGTTCATTGAATCTACTTTGGTCATAAAGAATAGATGTTAAAGCTTTTCGGAAAGCACAAAGGGTGTAATTGAGTGAAAGTAATGTATTTTCAATTAGTTAGTCAGTAAACGGCTTCCTGAGCAGTTTAAGGATTAAAAAAAAAAAAAAAAAGCAGCTTTGTATGATGCTGTTTGTCTGGGTCTATAATCCACTTTTCCCAAACTGTTGTTTTCTCCAACTTTCAATCTCTCACTCATCCTTGCTAACACGCTGCGATTTTAGAATGAGCAGGAATGCGGCACTGTAGTTGACCTCTGTGAACTTTTGTGTAGATGGGTGCAGAAACCCCCTGAGGGAGAGTAAGCGCTGCCTTAACATGCCTCTGATCAGCTTGGTATGCCATAAAACTGTCACATCGCTGCTCAGAAACCATTACAAGAAGGGTGCATGCGTGGCCAAAGGATGTCCGTGTATTTGTGTAGTTAACAGGATGTAAGAATATGAACCTTTTGAATTCCATTTTGTGAACATTTCCTATCTGTCACCCTGTACTTCAGCTCTGCAGTGAATATTAAATTGATGAATTTACTGAAGTTGTGCTCATGTGGACACTACCAGAGTTAACTGTGGTGTTGTATTGGATTATTTATTCTGAAAGGTGTTTCTAATTTATTGTCTATTTTTACCAGTGTGCATACAATCAGGCCTGTTTCATGACAAATAGGGCCACCAAGTGGTAGAAAAGAGGAACTGCAGCACATCAAAGTTCCACATATAATCTATAACATATATTTATTATACTTTTGGAGCAGCAGAATGCAATACCTTCTACTAATAGGAGAGACTGGAATGTGTGCATTAGTAAACATAATGAAAAATAAAACTGCACTGTGTCCTTTACAAACAGCATTTAGAGATTTCTTTTGTGCACTGTTTTGGCAGAGAAATTGTGTAATTCAACTGCACAACCAAAAATCAATAATTTTTTAGTCAAGAGAATATTTATGACGAAATAAGTAATTGAGTGTTTAAAGAAAGCATCCTTCTCATTCAAGCAAATGAATCTGTATCATTAGGACTGTGAGATTGTTTTTTGATTAGGTTCGATCGAGTAAGTGGAAACATAAGCACACTGTCACACAAATATCACGACTCTGACTCATTCATGGAAATATGAAGTGCCTTTTTTTTTCTTCAATTAAACTTCACACACTTCAAATTGTGTAAAAATGCCAAAACACAAACAGAAATAACCCAAACTATTCCATATTAAAAATGAAATAAAATCTTTACTTACAGTAAATATTTCACAGAAAAAAGATTTTTAGAATCCTAAGTTTCACCTTTTTCCAGTCTTAACACGCGATGTGATGTGTGATCAAACAGTTCTAAGACTGTATCTATAAAATGCAAAAACTGTTCATGATTTAAATCACCCCCTTCAAAGTCATCTTCTAGTGCAAAGACACACTGCTCCCAGTGCTCCTGATATGTTTTGACTGCTCCTTTTAAGCCCCTTTCTGTTATCGATCTGCAACGTGTGTCTTTTCCACACTATCAAACAGTGAATTCATTGCGTTGTCATGATGACATACACAACAGCTTAGTGTGCTTGTGCCCAGTCTTCTCCCTCAGATACCTCAGGATGTTATCGTAGAACTCAGCGCTGACATTCTGGTCGTGGGGTTGAATTCACGTTAAACAAACCAACAAGCACCTTCATCTTCTAGACTGCAGGCTCTTCCACTAAAGACTGATGTTTGCTTTCTGGGCTGTAGCCGTAGACAGCTACATGAAGTTTGGTTCAGTTTGACCCAGAACTTGATGTTTACTTTGTGCATGATTTTGAGGTGAAATAGTCGGAACAAGAGTTCCGGGGAGCAGTGTGTTGACACACAAATTTAAAATCAGTAATGGTTTTTTCTTTTTCTAAACACAGTGTCATAACTTTTGTAATTGCACCTTGTATTCTTAAAACCAGGTGAATGTTCGTAAGCTGCATGAAACTAAGGCAGTTCTGAGGTCTAATTCCAACTCCTCTCTTCCTCTCCAGCCTACATCCCCACGCCCATCTACTTCGGCGCTGTCATTGACACCACCTGCATGCTCTGGCAGCAGGACTGCGGCGTGCACGGCTCCTGCTGGGAGTACGACGTCACCTCGTTCCGCTTCGTCTACTTCGGCCTGGCCGCCAGCCTCAAGTTCGTTGGGTTCATCTTCATCTTCCTCACCTGGTACTCAATCAAGCACAAGGAGGCGCGAGCCGAGCGCTGGCGCCAGCACCTGCCTCCGCTGGGCACCGTCAGCGAGCTCATATGCCACGCTGGGGGCCACAAAAGCCACGCCCGCACCCGCTCCTGCCCCGTGTTTATCCCGCCTCGGCCCGACCCGCCGGCCGCCCTGCTGCTCAACCGTGGCCACAGCAGCCTCAGTTGCCCGGGCAACGCCCTCAAAGCAATAACTCCCCCCATCCTGTTGCCACATCACCACAGAGGCTCTGCCCATGTCTGAGAGCACGCCAGCCTCCCTCTGGGGTTTATTGTGACATGTGCCTTCCTGTTTGTGTGTCTGCACAACACAGTGTCTGCTTTACACCAATCAGGCACAAGGCGGGGCTCCTAACCAGCTGTCAGACCGACAGGCAGAGACACAAGTACGCCCACCATACTTAAAGGGCTGCTCGTTGTTTATGATACCAGGAGATCAAAAGATGTTGTTTTACTCAGAGCATATCATCAGCTGCAGCCACACACAGCATCCACACAGAAGGTCAAACCTCCACGTCAAGGTTTGGATGATGTAAAGACATCACATGGTGCTACTGTTAAAGGGCAGGGCATTATAATCTCTGTACAGACAGATGATCATCATCAACATGGCGTCTAAAGCACAACAGACAAACCTGTACTATGCAAGATCCTATGTACAGCTCCTCCCTTCTCAGTACTGTACAGCTCCCTCTGTAATCCATATCTGTACCTCTTTCTTCTTCTCTGCTCAATTCACACATACCACCACGTTGTTGTCGGCTCTGTCATGGTCCCATTTCCCCTTACAGATTGAGCAAATCAGCTGATTCTCATATATTTAAGCCATTCCACCTGTTCTCTCGTCTGGTTACTTCGTGTTGTCTGTATCCTCAGAAATGACAAGGATTTTTTTTTTTTTTTTTTTTTAATCCTCTCACCTCTTTTCCTATTTGTTTTTCTTAACAGTGCCTCTCAGGCTGCCTCGGCCAGTCAAGTATACAAAGCTAGCTACCAGGGTAAATGCTAGCTGCTGAAAAGCCAGTCACTGTTCTCTCAGTTGATTGACAGTATTCCACTTTGTTGCCCTCCGCTTTTGTGATTGGAAACAGCCGTCACAGATCTCGAGCCACAGTTTCTCGCCTCTGCAAGTAACCATGTAGCTTAAAGCCGACAAGCACCAATGGTACAGTGTAAAATGACTTTTGTGGCAAGTCATGTCAGTGAGCAACAAATCTATATTTCATTACACGTTACATGATATTATTATTAAAGTGTTAATAATTAGCCAAGTGGCAGGTAGGAGAGAGGAATTTAAGAATGGTATCTCATCTCTGACCTTGTGCTGAAGCTACTGTTTGTCCTAAAGATGTGAAAGTAGGTTTATTAAAAAAAAATAAATGCGGCAAAACTGCTCTTTTCTTCAAGCCCTTTATGAAAGCAACTTCTTCAAAGTAAAATGATTCGTATCTAATCTATTGCAAACAGATGCATCATTTTGGCTTTGTATTTTAATGGCTTCTCCATTCTAACGGTCATCAGATGTACATAGTAGTTATTTAGCAGTCTAGACTTTTAAAGAAGTAGTGCAGCAAGCATGAGCCCTTTTTATCAGCAGGAGTTGATTATTCAGTTTCTGGGGCGTTTGGGGGCCATCTAGTGGACGCAGAGATGATTGTGTGAAGGCCAGTGAATGTTTGTCAGACCTACTGTACAAGGAAAAGTCTTGGTTTAAAAGGTTAATTATTAAACTTAGTCACTGCTCTGAGTTTAGCACTCCAGTTTCCCAAAGATCGAGAAATTATCTGCTGTCTTGGATATTTATTCTGCAGGCAATGTGACTAAGTCCAGTGTTGAAATGATGTCTACTGGTGCGGCGGTGAAGCCACAGAACATTCATCAGAGGCATATTGAAAGTGCTTGCATGAGCCTTAACTGTTAACAGATGCCACGTCCTAACAGAACCGTCTCGTTTCCTTTAACGCTGGGCTCACATTGTAATCTTATGGTTTTGCTTTCCTTCGAAAAGGAGAGGTAATGTCTGTAAAGAACAAGGAGAGGCGATAACGAGGCCTTTTTTTTGTGTTACAAAACGCATCGTTCTGATATTAGATATATCAAGTGCAAACAAAAGGTCAAATCTGTGACATGTTTTTGAAAACCAAAATTTTAGGACTTTTTTTTTTGAGGGGGGGAGGGATAAAAGATAAGTCTAATAAAGTTATTGTATTTTATATTCTGATAGTATGAATTCATTTTAGTTATTCATAGTTTGCAAAGTAATGGAGAATCTAATGCAGTGGATAAATTTCAGAAGTTAACATTTTTGGCCAAGATTCACGGTGTTCTGCCTGGTAAAGGTTTCTCACGTGGTAAACGGCAGTGACTAATTTTAGTATTATTGTGACTTAGTACCTCAAATTACATATTCATAAGTGATCATCGTGTAAATATTGACAAAGCAAATGAAGCGTATTATAGAGCTCACACATAGTTAGAAGCATATTTATGAACTAACCCATGACATTGTAGTTAAAAGGAAAAAAAAATAAGACTTAAAGCTACAAAAAAAAAACACAAAAAAAACAACAGATTTGTCTCGCGGTGCCTGAACAGTATTATTCGCAAGGGGAGGGTTGAGTTCATCTTGTGTCATTGGAGGGAGGAAGGGAGGGATGTGGGTTATTGAAATGTGTTTTTTTCCCCTTCCTGTATATGGAATACACAGTTAAATGAAATGCATAAGTTATGCTACCCACAATGCCCTTCTCTCCCTCTGTAATGATTCTCTATTCTTCTTCTTCTACTGCGCCATATGCATCATGCTTGCTAAAAAGGAATACCAATGCAGGATTATTGATCAGGCTTAATGCAAATGTGACTAGAAAAGCTTAACATAAATGTCATCTTATATTTTTTTCCAGTCACTTAATGTGATAACCGCTTTAAAAAAAAAAGAAGCTGTGTTCGGATCATAAAAATGAGCGCAAAAATACTTTATGAACATGTTTAAGTAAAAATGTAGATACAGAAGAAAATTCCTCTTCTGTGACCTTTAGACAAAATTGGTCTTCAGTACATGAAACCATCTCCCTCCGTCAATGAGGCAAATAAACCAAACAGTGCACTCTTTGCAGGGAAGTGTAGAGAATCATCATCCAGTAGCGCCACACACACACACACTATTAGACGCAGTTAAATGCAGTGATGTCTGACTGTATTGTACTGTACACCTACTACTTTAAATCCAGTGTCCTGCTGTTCAAATGTCTGGACTACTACTGGCACAGGCGACTTCATGTTGACTGTACAAACCTTGCTTTAACACATTTCCTTTCTTCAGTATTTGAACTGAAAGTGAATTTCCTGAACAGAACAGAAGCTGTATTCTGAAAAGTCGAGCTCTTATCGCTTTGTGTTCCCTCAGGAGCAGAGGTCTAATTGATGTTTGTGAACACTTGGTTTACAAATGCCTTGAATACTTGATATTTGTCATTAAAAATAAAAAAATAAAAAAATCCACCTGTTTGAATTATTAGGGTCCGAGCACTCCAGTGCAAGGACCCTATTGTAACC
>NW_007578551.1:269854-309653 GCF_000690725.1 Stegastes partitus | reverse complement strand
ACATCCACCTAGCATCCACCTAACATCCACCTAACATCCATCTAACATCCACCTAACATTCACATCCACCTAACATCCACCTAACATCCACCTAACATCCACCGGCTTCTTCTGGGTTCTCCACTTCAGCACAGTCTAAATGCACTTTTACAGGACGCACACCTCTAAAACCTGAATAACTTGTCAATATACATCCTGAGAATGTGTTTAATTCCAGATTTTATAAAGAGATTTACTGTTATGCAGAGAAAGTTTTCAGCCTGGACAAGAAGTAGGTAAAAATGTTCAGACAAAAATGGAAATTCTTGATTTAATTTGAAGTTTATTTTGTGTGTTTTGCGGTCGTCTGACTGTCTGGATGCTCGTCTCCTGACTGTAATATTAGATTTTTGTCCCTTTAACTGCCACTCTCTGCTACCATCATTGTTTTATTGTCTGAACATTTGAATAAAACTGTTCTTTTAAAAAAAAGAATAAAAACATGTTAATTCTACTTTTCCATAACAGATGAGCAGCTACTTGATCAACCCTGTGGTGAGATTATTGTCTCATTCATGCTTCATGTGTACAATAATAAACGGTCGCCTCACAAAACAAAACAACACAAATCGTATTCCTGCACTATAAAAACCAAACTGAAGTATTTCCAGGTATCAAATCGCTGAGCTCTCCATCATGTTGAACTATCAGCAGACAATGAAACTACAGCAGGGACTTTTTAAACCTCAACTTACTGTCTGAACTCAGCGTCAGCCAGCAGCTCCTCCACCATCGTCCTCTTCCTCTCCTTCTTGGGAATACGGGAATGATAGAAGTCCACTGGGTTGTCCACCACCGTACCGACCTGCATCGCACACGTCAGACATACGTTACACTCATGCACGATGCACAGATCGAGGTTTCAATCTGAAAAGTAGAATTCCTGCAGCCTCATGCACGCCAACTTATGGAAAGTCTGGAAATTACACAGAAGAATTCTGCAGAATATCGTCTAAATTTATCAAAAAAATAATCATATACAGTTGAAACCAGACGTTTACGTGCACTGTATAAACAGACACATAATTAACTTTTAATTAACTCAGATGTTGTCAATCAACCAATCAAAAGCTTCCAAAGCCATGACATCATCATCTGGGCTTTCCCAAATAGTAATCTTAGTGGATGTAAACTTCTGACTTTAAAGAAAGTCACATAAAGTTCTCTCTCTCATTATTCTGGTGTTTAGCAAATAGAAATAATTCTGGTAATCCTAACTGACCTGAAACAGGAAAAGTTTCGTCTGATTTCATGTCAGATAGTGAGAAAGAAAAAGGTTTTATGTCTTTTCATCCAGTGGATGTAAACTTCTGGTTTCACATGATTGGAGTTCATTCAGATGTTGTGCTGCAGCCAACATCAGATTGTGTTTTGTTATGAACGTCTAATGCATTTTTTTTTTTATCATTAACAGTCTACTGATTCATTTTCTATGGTTTTTTCCCCATTGGATTATACATTCAAAGAGTTATCCAAACTACAAATCTTTACTAATGACCTATTATCTCTACTTAAATACTGTACTTAGACTTTTTAATGCTCTTCTCAAGTTTTGCACTTCATGTGTTTGACCAGCATGATACATGAACATTAATTGGACGTTCTTTTGTACGTTGGTTCCTTATATGTGACGTGCAGAAGCTACTGGATACCTGGAATAAAACATCTAACAAATAGCTGCTAGATGTTTTTTAAAAAGCCATTTTCTGTAAATTTGCGATGCAGGCGAGTGACGCCACCGACCTGGAAGTATTTGGGAAAGCCGTCCCGGTCGTTCTTCTTGTAGAACCTCTTGGGGTCCATGGAGCCTCTCATCTTCAGAACCTGCAGGTCTCCTTTCAGCTCCTGAGTCATTTCCGGGGCCTTCATATTGAACCAGCCGTCTCCTGTAGTCTTCTCCCTCTCCACCTGACAACAACAAGGATTTCGCTGATTTAAAACCACGTTAACGGCACCGGACGTCCAGGTTTGTGACACGAATCAGGGATAAAACTTTTGCAGACAGAAGAATCCACAAATCAAAGCATCACTTTGTTGAAACTTACTCTGCGTTTTAACTTTGCTTTCTGTTTGGATTCAGTGTACGGAGGCACCGCGTCTTTCTTTTCAAAGTCTGGTCCAATCACGCTCTTCTTCATCACCTGCGGACAACGACAACAAAAACACTGCAACGTTGAAAAGGCACCAAACTCTGTGAACACTCGGCTACTCGGAGATAAAAGGTCAAAGTCAGAAAGAATTGGAAAATAACAGCAGCTCAGGTGTTATTGGATTTACTCGTCCTTGCATAACCACGAAGTTCGTTATTCATTCTGCATCGCAGATCGCCTTCAAAAGGGGAAAAAAAATCAATGGCGTATTTACCTCATCTTGGATCTTCTTTTCCTTTAGTTTTTGCAGCGAACTGGAGACGGGTTTTGATTTGCTGCCATCAAAACTGATGTATAACCCCCCGAGCTGCTTCACTCTGATGCCGGGGTCAATACGGCTGGACATCTCTTTCCTGAAACAAATAGGCGCCGAGAAAATTCTTCAGGAGCTGCAGAGTCTCATCTCTCACTTCTGAACAATAATAAAATATGACGTCACACTAACAGGCCTCTGTGCTGCAGAGCTCCATGCTCCTTCATTATTAGTATTAAACACTGTTTACTGCATTTCCTGCTACCAAAAGCACTCAGTACACCAAATGTGCAGCTGGAAATAGTCCCAACAAACACTGCATTTACTGCAACCGCATGAGAAAACTATGGCGCTGTTCTAGCAGTTCTGGGGTATTATTGAGCTTTTTTATAAAATGAAACTCTGGGGCTGACTGAGTAAAGAAAACTGAATGTTGTTGTTGGTTTTGATCCTTTCTGGGATTTTCTGACAGTAGCGCTGCTCCCATTGTTCATGCTGTAGAACCAAACGTTGTCTTATTTCTGCAGGACCGGGTCACTTTGTCCAATAATGGAAGAGTTTAGTTCAGTGTTATACGTCTGTGGCTTGTCTTTAAACATCCAAACACAGACGTGGATGGATTTGGCTGGAACAGAACCCACCTGATGGGTTTTATCGTTTGGGGAAATACGCTTCTGTCTGTCCCACCAACAGACTGTATTTAAAAGAGCCTCAGTGACGCCATCTACTGGTTTGTGGACGACCTTTTGAAGGCTTCAGTTTGGATTTTGTCTCCAGTTTTGGACCACACCCTCAAGCAAACTCTGCTTTATCTCCTCAACGTCGGACCATATTTTACCACATTAACATCACGCTGTACTGACCAAATCCTGAAACAAGCGACTGACAAATCAAGGGAGAGGCACGCTCACATTCTTATAGACGTTTATACTATTAAACTCATCTTTGTAATGGAAATGTCGCCCTCTGCTGGCTGCTAGAGGGAATGCAGGTTTAATGCACTTTACTTTTAATACCAGGAGGACACGTCCATCTTTTATTTACATTCAGTAGTTCTACAAATATCTAGATAAACAAGCTATGCATTAAAACTGTACATGCACATTTCACTCAGTTTACGGATTAAAAATAAATGTAAAAGTAGCTCTACAAGCACCTCGACAGCTCCCGACTTAACATATTCACCCCACTGGAAGTTTGCCCTTTTTATTACTTTCCAATATTGAATCATGGTTGATTTAATTTAAGAATTTACCCCAAAAAAGGTTCTTTCATGTCAAAGTAAAAACAGATTTCTACAGAGTAATGTCCATAAATTGTAAAATAAGCGATCGCACAAGTATTCACTCCATTTAAAGTGACTCGTCTGCATCGACTAAACTGTGACTTAAAGAGGATAAAAACTTCAGCAATCGCTTATTTAACATTTTAATTAACATTGTTTTGTAGAAATCTGTTTTCACTTTGACATGAACAAATCTTGCTGCTGTTTTTCTGTAAATTCTTGTAATAAAAAGCTAATTAAGTGTAAAATCAACTATTTGTGCTTTTATTGGAGCCTCTGTGTCTGCGTTAAGTGTCGATGCAACCAGCAGATTCCTCAGACAGTTCGTATAATATGACATTTTAGAGTTTACCCCTCGAGCTACTGGGTTTTCTGAAGCTGCTGCCAGTCGCTGCCTAGCTTAGCATATTTACTGTACAGACACGAGTGTGGCTTTGAAATTCTCATCTGACTCTTGGCAAAAAGGCAAATATATTCTAAAATACTGAACAAATCCTTTCACAATAAAGCTAGTTCCATCCTTACATGTATTCTCCTAAAGCACAACTAGTTGATGTTAATGTGCAGCGTTACTCACAGTCGAGTGTTTCTGCTGGAGAACAGGATCTGTGCGTCTTCATCGTCCTCCTCCTCGTCCTCTTCATCCACAAACTCCTCGTCCTCCTCCTGCTCGCCTCCTTTACTCGTGGCGGCCTCCTCCTCCCGCCGCCCGTCGTGGTAGTACTGCTCGTTGGCGTCCTGTCCGGGTCGCGTGTCGATCATAAACAGTCCTTGGGCCGATCCAGCTGCTGGTTCTGACCTGCTGGAGGGTTCTCCTCTCTGCTCCACACCGGGCCCCAAATCCTCCTCTTCAGAAGCTTCCCTCTCCTCCTCCTCCTCCTCCTCCTCATCCTCATCATCGTGTTCTTCATCGCTGCTGTCCAACAGGCTGATCACGGTTCTGTTCTGAACCACGACGTCTTTCGGTTCCTGCTCGGGGTCAGAGTCCACAGTGACCTTGTGCTGCTGGCTCGACGTCACCTGAACGGACTCAACCACCTGCTGAGCGTCTGTTGTCAACGTGCTGACTTCCATTTCCTCCTCCTCCTCCTCCTCCTCCTCACTGGGCCGGGTTTCCTCAGCAGCAGCCAGAGGCCCGTCTGCCTGTGGAGCGTCCACACCGGCGGCCTCCATGACGTCCTCCTCGGTGTCCTCGGTGATTTCAGAGGCCCTCTCATCTACTGTTACTGTAACTGATTGGCAAGGCTGAGCCGGCTCTGATGATGGGGCTGTTTCCTGCATCCTCTCCATCTCTGAGGTGTCCCCGGCTTCATTTTCAGCAGACGGCTCCTCCTGCTGGTCTCTGCTAATCACTGCAGGCTCTCCAACGGCACAGACTGAACTATCTGATGCTTCCTTTTCCACTTTTGCTACATCATCCACGACTTCTTGTTCTTCAGCCTTAGTCTGGCTCTCCTCCTCTTCTTCTTCTTCTTCCTCCACCAGCGTGCAGTCTGCGTCCACGCTGATCACTGTGCTTTCTAATCTGGAGTCGTTTAACGAGACGTCCTCCTCGGCTGGTTCTTCAACATTTTCTTTAACGGCGCTGAAGTCTCTGGCCGAGCGTCTGGAGGTCGGAGCTCCGCGGCTGCTGTTCCCTGAGCCTGTCCGGCTGCTGCAGGGCGTCCCTCTGCCTCTCGTCGGGCTGCTCACCGGGGAATGCACATCCGTCACCTCAGAGTCTGAGTCCACGGCTCTAGGACCCGTGGCCCTGCTCCGTCTCCGTGTGCTGATGCTGTAAGTGGGTCCGGACTCAAACCCGTCCGACTGAGGCTCGCTGCCCTCCACCGCCGCCTTCCCTCTCGCCGCTCTGGTCCGTCGGCCCGTCGATGCAGGAGACTGAGAGCCGTCCGACGGCTCGTCCAGGTGCATGGGGATGGGACGGGGCTGCCTCCTGGGTCTCGTAGATCTGCGGGCGGCCGATTTGGAAACTTCAGCTCCTGAGACGCTGGAAGTGCAGCTTTCAGCGCCTGAGAGCTCCGAGTCCTCGGTCTGCTGTTTGGCCGACGTTCTGGCAGGTTTCCTCTGACTTCTGGTGACTCTCTGGGACTCGGACACCACAGAGCTGCAGGACTCCTCAGCTTTACCGTCTCCTTTCTCCACATCAGAACTTTCAGGAACCGTCTTCCTTCTCGTGCTCCGGCGGCTGCTTTGGGGAGGTTTGGATGCCGATACAGCAGAGCAGCACGACTCCACCTCAGACACCTCCTCGTCTTCCTGGCGTGCCGCCCGAGGCTGCCTCCTCCTGCTCCTGGTGCGCATCACCGGTGTTTCTGCGTTGGACGCCGTGGAGCCGCAGGACTCCATGTCCGACACGTCTGCCTCGTGGGTGGAGCCCACCGGGGTGGAGGGCTGCTCCGGACTGTGGAGTCTGGACGCTCTGGTGCATCTTCTTCTCGGCGTGGTGAGGGGATTGTCTTCTGCAGTCTTCTGAAGATGGATGCAGGCCTCCACTGACGCCTGCTGGGTCGGGCTCTCTGCTTGTTTCACAGCAGTACTCCTGGTTCTCCGGCCAGAAGGCGTGGCCTGTGGAGCAGAAACAAGACGGTTAATAATACAGCTGGTTTCTACCAGATGGAGCTGAAAGGACAAACCGCTGACATTCTGTACATATAACCTTTTGTAAACTGCGTCGCTCTGTTGTTGTGTCTCTTAAATGTTTTTAAAGTGTCTGTTTGTGGTTGTTGTTTGCTTGCATTTTCCTAAATTTGTTGTTAGTTTGTTCATCTGATCATTAAAAAGGTCTCTTGTGTGACGAAACTAAATAAAGACGGATAAAAATGAGTGTTTCTTTGCTGAAGTTTATTCTGTTGCTTCCAGCTGTTTATGAACTAAATGCAGCTCCAAGCAGCAGCAGGACTCGTATCTCTAAAGCGACAGCGTTGTGCACATTCACACACATGGAACAACGAAACAACAGCAACTTCATTAGATGCATAAAATTATAAACGACCTCCGACATGGAGACAGATGAGCCGTCACAGTTTATCAGCTGCAGGTCATTTATAATTACAGTATAATAATTAATAGTGTTTAGAAACTCATAAATAAGCTGGGCTGTTTGTTCGTTGGACAGTTTGATAAGCTGCTTTTAGATCAGGTATGAGTACATGTTTATGTATTAAGCATCACGTGATGTGCTGTCCCGTCTCACATGTTTAACTCATATCGTAGCTCATTCATGGAAACGTGACTTTTGTCTGAGTGACAGAATGTGTCGCTCTGACCGACTGATGAAGCAGCAGCGTTACATCCTCCAGGTCTGAAAAAGACTTTAGTTAATGCATGTCAGGTAATTAATGGCTTTAAAACAAGAAACTAAAGTACATCAGAATGAGGTTTGTTAACTCCCTCACTGACACAGTTTCCAACCAGCCTCTAAAACACATCAGAACACCTGAAGTTCAGTCAGGACTTCAGGTTTCAGTGCAGACGCCCAGTATGATCTGCTGCAGTCTGTGCAGGTTAGTTTAGACGTAGAATAATGGATTTATGTTTGAAATACAAGCTAATAAAATGCTGTTGACTGTTGATGAGGGGAGATGATGCCTTTGCAGCAGCAGCTGTGTCTCTGTGTAACTTTAATTTGCACATTCCTGCATTCTGTAAATATTACTTTGATAATTCTTCAAATTTGCTGCATTTATTTGTCGTGACCAACTGACTGTCTGCTGACTTTCAACACCTTCTTAAAAAATATAAATCCTTTTATCCTTCTTTTAGAACTATTTCTCTACAGGTTTACTGTTATGCACCAAAACATCTCATTAAATTCCTCTGATGTGAAAACCTACATGGAAAAAAATTATCATTCTGATTCAAAATATTAAACATTTAAATCAAATGTTTGTCGAAATGTAAAGTTTTACGACAAACCACACAGTGTTCATGGTTTAAATGGCTTTTATTTTTGCTCTCTGTGGTCTAAACATTTCAGTATTTTATTTTTATTTTATTTTATATTTGATCTGAGGAGCTGCTGAGCTGTTTGGTCTCGTCTGAAGGATTTTATAGGACTTATTTCTGGTTAACAAAGTAGATTTCTGTCGGTGCCGGTCTGACAACTTGTGCAGCACTTCGGTCACTGGTTGGTTAAAAACGCGCTAAATAAATAGATTTGATCATTTATTGTAATTTAACAGTAAAAATCTGATTCTAAACTAACTCCGTCCCGCTGTGTCACTTCATGTTTGTGTTTCTTCGACACGTTTACAAACTCAGAGCTGCTGTTTGTCCACGTGAGTTCTGATCAGGTCCATTGATCAGCCACGTGCCGGGCTTCGCTCGCGGCGGATCGAACCTCCGCGTGACCCGTGGCGTGTCCGGGTGTGAACGGAACCCCTCCGTCGGACTCACCTGAACTTCGGCCGGCGGCTCCGGCTCGGTTCTAGTCGGAGAGCTCACTCGGACTCCTCTCCTGGTCGCCACCATCTTGCACGCTGTGGTCGCTCCGCTCAGTTCACTTCCGGATTGTCGGCGAGACGAGACCAGTCGATGAAGAGAGACGCGGCTCAGGCCGAGCAGTCGATCACAGAGCAGCGGAGCCGGACACCAGCGTAAAGGTACAGATCATAGATACAGTATGTATAACAAAGGCCTTATTATACATATCTATGTGGATGATCATTTTAGATGCTCTTTTTATATTTTTATCATGTTTTAAAATGTTTCATTGTTGTTATTTTTTCTTCATTGTTTTGTTTACTTGTGTTATGGATGTGTTGTGTTTTCATCTAGCATTTGTCTGAAGAAAAAAAAATGGTACCATTTGCTTTGTATTGTCTTTCACAAGGTTTTATTATTTTATTATTATTTAGAACGTTTAACTCTTTCCCTCTTTTGTTATGTTTTATTGTTTTTAAGCTTTTCTCGTGTTTTGTTGAATCGTCAAACATTCAGTTTTTCCTTTTTTTATCAGATTTTTTTTTATCCTTTTCCATGTTTTCGTGTCTTTTCTGATGTTTTGTCTTTGTTTTTCCATTTGTTTTACTTTTTTTTTAAAGTTTGTTGTTGCTCTTTAAACTGTTTTATCTGTTTTCATGTTTTATCACCTTTTTAATTTTGCTTTGTTTTTTTAGGTTTCTTATCTTCTGCCTTTTTCAACATTTCCTGTTTTTCTGCTCTTTTTAGAAAATATTCGAGCACCTTTTTTGATTTTTAAATGTTTTATTGTTGCTTTTTAAAAATATATTTATATATTGTTGTGTTCTTGTCTTTTTCGTGTTATATTCTAACTTTGTAAAGCGTAACTGGTTTTTAAAGGCACTACAGAAATTAGGTTCATCATTATTATTATTATTATTATTATCAATATTAATAACAATCATACAAACAACTCTGAGTCCATTTATAAAACTTCATATAGACGTCAGAGGTGGAAGAAACATCCAGGTCTATTATTTAGGCAAACTATTAAAACAGTAAATGTCAGTAAACAATCCTGTAGTATGTGGGACACGTTTAATTTAGATTACTGCTGATTTGTTAAATATAATATTTTGATGTCCCAATAGTTCATGCTTCATCTGCGACCATCAGTTAGTTTCACATGTTTTATATTTAAACTGATTTGTGAGGTCAGTAGTTTCTGTGTTTAGGAACTAAATGCAGTCTTAAAAAGCCGTAACCTTAACCAGGGCTGGATCACTAGACAGGAAGAACAGGAAACTTCTGACGGCTTCCAGAAGCTACAGTTACATCCATCTGCACGAGTCCTGGTCATCTGATGAGCTGCAAAAGTAAAGTGTAACTCAACTAACGAGAGTCCTGCATTATAATGGCTAATTAACTGGGCTTTTATTGTGGAGGGGCATTTATAAGAATCTAGTTTTAGGTTTTAGCTTATAATGTCTTTAAAATGAGCCTATTTCTAAATAAAGTTGTGTAATTAAAATGAAGACAGATTAAAGATGTGAGCAGAGGATCTCGTATAAAAGAGGCAGTCTGAGGATCACGTTTGTTCCCAGAGTCCCTTTAATCAGTCGATTAATCCACGACTCCAACCCAAACAACGCACCCAACTAGAAAACTCAATCAACAATAAACAAATAGCTCTTAAAACACCTTCTGCACCACCTGCTGATCGCTCAGCGGCACCTTCAGGTCGCATTAATCTAATTAATTCAAATTAAAGTTCAAACATGCTGCTGGAAGAAATCACTTCAGGCTCCGTTTCAGATTCATCTGTAAAATTTTAATGTTTTTTTTATCTGTTTAGTTCCAAAGTCAGTCACACTCGGCCGTGTTTACCCCGTCTGTCTTTGTACACCAGTGTTTACGTCAAAAACATGTTTCATCATTTCCAATGAGGCCAATTCCTGATCTACAGATATTTAAATATGGTTACAGTACAACGGAGAGCTTTAGGATTCACTGGACCCTGTCTGGAAAAACAACCATAAATACGAGCTTCTTCCTCAGAACGAACGCTTTCTTCACGTCTCCTTGCTGCGGAGCTTCCAGTGCTTCAAAACCAAACACGAGACGTCAGCCTGGTGAAGGTCGCCGTGCTCGGCCTCGCACGGATCTCATGAGCACGGGGGGTAAACATGTCACGACAAAGATAACGTCAGAGTGGCTGCTTCAATCTGCATCATACAATAAACACGACAAACACGTCTGCGTTTGAATTAGTGCATCGTTTCTCTCAGTTACGGAATGTAAATGACGTATATACACACACACAGAGCAGGAAAAATCTACATCGCATGAATATAATCAGACGTCCCCCCAATGACAGGATGAGGTTCCATTTCTCTGCTCGAAATGGAATCCTCTACGACCAACAGTAGGTTTGCTAGCGCTTGAGCTACTCGTAATCACTTCATCCAGACTGATTTAAAGCTTGATTCACACCAACACCGTGGAGATAAAGAAGAAGAAGAAGAGGAAGAGGAGGAGGAGGAGGAGGAGGAGGAGGAGGAAGAGGAGGAGGAGGAGAGGCACTTCACGTCACGGTTCACCTTCACCTCGGACCAAAGTTTAGTCCCGTCGTTCTGATCTGTCAGCGGTCAGAGTGGGCAGCGAACATCTGCGAAAGTCGCTTCGTCAAGTCTTTTCTGAGTCGGTCTCGTGAGTTCACCTTCCTGTTTTTATTTTTAAAACCTCTGAATACCTGCATCTGTAGAAGAGAATAAACGATAGAAGAGGAGGAGGATTGATCTGTGAGATAAAACAAAGACTTCTTGGTGAGTGGCGCCTCCGTTATTCAGAGCTGCTGCTGCTGTGTGCTGTTGTGTGAATGGAAACAGGAAAATGGCTTCATCCCCGCGTCTCGTCCTTCGGCCGGCCGCGCTACGGGCTCGCCTTCCTGGCGCTGACCAGGTAGCCCTTGGACTTGATGATGCCTCGGCTCTTGACGATGATGGAGTAGCGCAGGACCCACTCCAGCCTCCAGTCGGCGACGCTCAGGCCCTGAGCTCCTTCCTGCATCGCCTCCTGGAACGTAGCCGCCGACATCAGCTCTGGAGAAGAAAAGAAGAAGTTTAAAACTCACTGGAAACAAATACAGAAACACTTATTATTCAAACTGGGCAGTCGCAGTGCAGACTGTTATTGAAGCTAAGGTCTTCCTACTTAAGACACTAACGTTTTTACCTTTAAAAGAGTGAAATTAAAAATAATAATAATACAAATAATTAATTAGCCCAAACAGAACTGCAGACTGATTGTATTAGAAGCCATTTCCAGTCATGAATAAATATAAATTTGGAGATAATCCATCTCGTTATCTCATGTTTAACAAACTTTTAAACACGTTTCATGATTTTAATGAAATCAATTGATGATTTCTGAATTTAGGATTTATGGAACACTATTTTTAAAAAATGTGTTTAAAGTTTTATTGTCTTTATAATGTTTAATTGTTCCCTTTCTTTGTAGATATATGTTAAAAATCATTTACTAATCATTTATTTTTGTTTATTTGTTTGATCTCTTATTTCCTTTTTTACAGTTTTATAGTTTGTCTTTAATAAAAACAAAAGTTATAGTTTGAAATAAATTGCAGCTTGTTTTCAAATGTTTTCTTATGTTTTACTGGCTTTTTAACATTTTATTGTTCTTTTTTGAAAACATATTTTCTACTTTTGTCTTGTTAAAAGTTTTCTTTTTTTAATACCTATATAAAGTTTGTCTTTTCCCATCTTTTATTGTCTTTCCTAGGGATTCCTAAAAATTTACATTTTTAAAAAATATTTTATTGCTGCTCTTTTGGGTTTTTTTTTTTCATGATTTGTCTGGATTTCCAGCACTAGAAGCCAAACAATGAGACTTTTCATCTATTAACATCTTTGTACACATCAACAAATCTCACTACAGACACATTTACAGATAGTTTTCCTACAATAAGACCCCCATACTTCATCCTAAACAAAACTCAAACCTGGACTGATAACAAACATCCACCAGTGAAAGGTTTTGTTCACCTTTGGGGTCGTTGTGCGTGAGCAGCTGGATGTCGAACTCTTTAGCGAAGGCCGTCAGGTCCGGAGGCATCACGCAGCAGGAGGCCAGGTTCACCTGGTTACTGCTGGGCTTCACCTGCTCCGAGACAGGACAGAAAACCTCAGCGAGCGGATCTACAGGCTGCCAGGTGTGTCAGCGGCGCTCTGGTCACAGCTCGCTGCGTTTAAAGCTGCCGTCTGACCTTTAGTCACGAGTCAGCGCTCTGCTGCCAGATGACACACATCAGGCCTCACGCTGGTCACTTATCTCACATCAGGAAACTTCTACACCAGGTTCCTCTCAGACATGTCGAAGCTTTTATCCCATAACACGTGGATATTTAGCTGTGAAATCTGACTTTTCTTTAAAAACTGCAGGTTGATCCACTTTGAGCACATTCAACTTTAAGGCTGTTTGAAGGACGACGTCTCTGAAAGTATTAAAAATAAAAGTCGTTTCTCATCATATCATTGAGTTAGAATCTGTGGTACATGTGATGTTCAGAGAGACGTTATCAGGTTGTAATAAAAAGGTTTTATTTATATTCAGAGAACCGTTTAGAACATCCAGAACTTGATTCTACTTTAATCAGACCATTTACTTAGATTTTTATTTTTGTGCTACAACTTGCCAGACTTGATCAATCAGTTATAAAAGTTTAATGAAAACACCTGTTGTCACATTTTTCTGATCAAGTATTTCATATTTAAAGTATTCTGTGTGTGTGGTTGTGTATTATTGAGACGTGCAGCTACATGTGCTTCTACTGTCTGTTAATCTGAGCTCAGAGATGGAACTTTCCACGACAGATTCAGTTTTATAAAACATCTAAACCAATATTTCATCTACGTGTCTCATCCTGCAGATTCTGAACCAATGACATGATGAGAAATAACAGTGAAGATTTCAGGCTTTTATCTTTAACAGTTTCTGAGATTTTGTTCTTTAAACAACCTCAACGTGGAAAATTTGTGCTGAAAGTGTCTCGACAGCCTTTTTCTTCTTTAAATATGTTGAACAGTATTTGATGAATCCATCTAAAACTCCACAGATGCTGTTTTAAATATCGATAGTTTATGTTTCAGAAGTTTCAGGCCTATCAGAGGAGGTCGAGCAGAAGCCCGCTGATGATCTGAGAACCCTCCTACACCGACCTGAGCCCAGTTGTAGAGCTGCTCCAGCAGGTCCTTGTCCAGGTCCGAGGTGCCGATGGCTGCGATCTGCTGACTCCGGACCAGAGCCTCCAGCTGCTCCCATGCAGGCTGCAGGTGGGCCAGACTCTGGCTGTCTCCCTCCAGAGGCCCAGGGGGCGCTATGATCACCGAGTCGAGCTGGGACACGGCCAGCGTCCGGCAGGCTGGAGTCACACAAGAACAAAACAAAAGGTCAGCGTTTGGATTTAGGAGGTCTGAAATAGTCACGTTAAAGTTCTACAGAGACCAGAACTCACCCATCTCCACGGCGTCTCTGATGGACGACTGGCCCGACTCACACAGGAAGAGCTTGACTGTGGAGACAAGGCAGCTTTAAACACATCATCCCCGACGTACTGCAGTTAGTTTATTGACTCTGGTCGGTTCTAATCCGTCGTACTGCTTAATAATTAGTCATTTACTTTTATCCTCCCCTCTGACAGTCATTCAGGGATTTTCTTTACAAACAACTTCGTCAGTAAAATAAATAGAAATGCTGACGTATTCTTATCAGTACCTGTGTGCTTTTTACCAAACTTGTCTCAACAGCTGCACTCTTGTTTGTAAGTCGCTGCATTGTGGAGCCACAAAGAGCAGCTCAGAGGAAGTCGTCATTAAGGCAGCCAGTGTTTGCATGAACACGACTTATTAATACGTCTGTGGAGCTTCATCCAGGTCGAGCTAATCCTCAGGAAAAACCAGCTGGATTCATCTTTCAGCGTCTTGACTTAGTTTCACTTCTCATCCAAGACGCTGCTTCAGCTCTCAGAACTGAACTGAACCTGGTCGTAAAGTGACGCTCCATCTCTCCACAGCAGAAGACTAAAGTGTTGAATGACACGAAAAATGCGTAGAAACGGCACGCGACATGACCTTAAAGGTGGCGTGATATTTATACACTATCTTATCATATCACGTTGGTCGAACACGTCACACCACCGACATGCACGAATATCCAAGAAACACACGAAAAGCCTGCGACAGTCGCTTCAACGCATTTTAGAGAAGCAGCATTTAATCTACTGTGTGACTCTGGAGATTTAAAGCTGCAGTACGAGGTGCACTACAGAAGTATCTCTGTTGTATTTGTTAAAAAAGAAAAAAAATAAAAAGCCTCTTTCCGTCCTCACAAGAAGACAAACACGTGATCAGTGGCTGCCATTAGCCGTGACTCGATAATCGACCCTTAACAATCCCAAACCTGCTATCCGACTGGTTTTTTAGGAAAAACCAACAGCTTTAAACAGGTGCTATTTGATGGCATGTTTCTTATATTAGTCGATATTGGCCTTGAACGGGAGGTTCTGGAAACACGGTAACGTATTTGTCAGTCTTTAGATTTGAGGTAGTTATAATGCATCCAAACACTAAAACCAGAGGTAGACGTGAGCGTCCAGGACTAGCTGCAGCTCTCTTAGTGGATTTTAAACTGTTCTGGAGGAGCGGTTTTAAACGCAGCCTTGAAGGGAGGCTTTTCTTTTTCCTCCTGCTGTTGTAAAACTCTACGTTCTGTTTCTACAATCCTGCAAATCCACACTTTGATGTAGACAACAGAGCCAGCACCGACCTGAAACCTTCACCTCCTCCCTCTCCTCAGGTGTGATGGCATCTGTAGCCTCAGGAAAGAAGCAGTCCAGCGTGTCTGGAAGGTCCTGCACGGTAGAGAAAGAACAGATAGAAAACAAGCACATGGATTAGAGCCTCAGAGACTAAAGCATGATGTTCCTCGTCTATCTGCTCAAGTTATAGGAAACATGCTGCTGCTGCACCTTTTAAGAGTTCAATATCTCCAGAAGTAAAACTCCTACAGGCATGAAGTTTGGATACGAAACAGGCAGTTAAACAATCAGCTGGAGAATAATTCCTTTCAATGACGAGCCTTCGTTGGTTTAGTTTGTGTGTTTGGGCTGCTAACAAACACAACGGACCTGGTTAGTGATGAACTACGAGCTCTGTGGTTGTCTGTCTGTCTGTCTGTGTGGTTAACGTTTGCTGAATGTTTCAACAGACCGCTGCGTTTCTGCTCTGACTTGCAAATGACTTGTTTCTATTGTGGGAACCAACAGTTTCTGCAGAACCAGGTGGTATTTCTGGACCTTCGTCATCTGTGTGATGCTGCAGGTGCTCTGGTCTCTGACAGACAGAACTCTGCTCAGGACTTGGAAAGCAGACGTGCATCATAAACACATCAGACTCGTCTTCTGTTCAGCAGACAGAACGTGCAACACGACGATCTTCCTGCTTTCTAGAGAACATTATCAGAACTGTTTGAGCTCATCGATCCTCCGGTAGTTAAAAAATGTGGCTCTCGACCCCCAGCTGCAGCTCTGTCCGACCTCCCCCGTCTCTGTTGGAGTCCGGTGGGCGTGGTGATAAGAGCCGAGGCAGGTTAGCTGAGCCAAACACAACAGGAACAGCAGCAGCAGCTCCGACACACTTTTAAACTCCACTTCAGAGTTTTCAGAACACATTAGCTCGACTGAATCGTATCACCCAAAGACTGAGACGTTCTAGAAGTCACATTGCAGCTCGCAGGCCTCAAAAACCTCGTCAACAAAAGGGTTTTTTTTACCCCCCACCCACCCCTCAGCGCTAACACACAGATGCACATTTGGAATGACGCCTTTGGCGGGCAGCGCTGCATGAACATTCATCATGACAGATTCTTTTCACTGAGCCCAGAGGCGCTTTGAAGCCCATCGCTGCAGTTATTCTACTCCCCCGAACGCTGGAATCCAACGGGCTGATGCTTCACATGCTGCCGATCCGACCAGAGTCAATACAGAATGCCACTGTGTGAGGAAACACGGGGGAAACTGTCGGACGCTGCACCCAGCTTAAAAAATGTAGACGCCTCCTCACCTTGGACGACGGCTTGTTGGTGGAGAACCAGTCGCTCAGCGTCGCCTGAATGCAGTCCCGAAGCTGAAACAGACACAGAGTTAAGCGAACATCAGTGATCTGTCCTCACAGTCAGCTGCAGCACAGCGTCGACTCCACGCCAGCGTCCAGGAAGCATGAGTCACCCAGTGTTATAAATACTAATAACCAGCTCTGCAAAAGGTCGCTCATAGTGTGGGATAAGGAGCGATAAGGCGGGTTTAAGGCCCAGTAAGTGATTTGTTTTAACATCTGTTTACAAAGGGTGTGTTCGACGGCTGCTGCAGTTGTTTGAGACGCGTCTGAACGAACGAGAAACGTTTGAGTGTCGACGGCAGCAGAAAATGTGGAAACAGGAAGATGTGAAACTGAGGACAGACACAGTTGGTCACGTTAAGTCTCATGAGCAGTTCAGAAAACTGGGCTGCAGACTGGAGGATAGCTGAGTTAGTGCCGCAGGAGGAGAAGTTAAATCACTTCCTACAGCATGTTTCTGCGTTACGTACCACAGATTTAGTAAAATGTCAACAAGGCTGCAACAAACAATAGTTTTCAGATTATTCTCTCAAACAGTCGGTTCATTTTTTGGTGCAGAAAACAGTGAAATGTGCCGACGAGCGTTTCCCAAACTCACGTCTTCAAATGTCTTGGTTTGTCCACAACCCAAAGATATTCAGTTTACTGTCACAGAGGAGGAAAGAAAAGAGAAATATTCAGATTGAAGCAGCTGGAATGAAGAGTTCCAGTTCCAGCTTCTGAAATGTAAGTTTTTTCCTACTTTTATATCAATGTGGAATAAATATTTAGTTTTTTAAACAGGCTTTGAGAAACTGTGACAGCATTAATTTAGGACATTTTATTTTATTATTATTCTAAAATGCACTGATCTCTCTCCAATCAGCAGCGGCACCATCAAACACACGACTCATTCATGGACATTTAACACATTACAGCTCATGTTGAGTCTTGTCTGGTCGGTTTTCCTGTGACTGATGATTATTTTTATCCCTGATTAATCGGTTGGATATCGTCTAGATTAACTGATTACTTATTTCATCTACAAAAACAACCCAAAGACATTCGGTTTACTCACATTAAGGAGTGAAAAAACACTAAATATTCACATTTAAGAAGCTGCAATGAGAGAACACAGACTTCTTCTTCTTAAATAATTATTCAAACCACGTTGGTTTTGAAAGTCAAGCTGCAGCAGAGAACATTTATTTCAACCTCTGCTCTGGATTTCTGATTAAAAGCGAGAAGACCAACTTTGAGCTGAGGTTTGGCAGGAACGACACACGCAGCGATGAATTATAGTCACGCTTCTCATTAAACCTGCTGGTTTACACGACTGACGAGGAGCTACAATAACAACAAAGTGAAGAGCTGCCACGCCTCGTCACAGCGTCCCTGAACTGGAGCCAAAATAACTCGACAGCAGATTAGTCCAAAGGAAACCTATGGCTAACAATAAGCATTACTGGCTGCTCGAATGGGAGTTCTTCACTTTTATGTCATTAAAAATTAAATATCTCTGAGTTTTGGACTGTTGGTCAGATAAAACCAGCCATCTGAGGAACTGTGACATTAAACACTATTTTAGGGCATTTTATGTTGATTATCTACAAAAGACATCCTCATCAGGAGCTGAAGGAGGAAAGACAGAACAGATATCTGGGCATTTATAGATTTCAGCACATTTTGAGTTCTGTTTCATTCCAATAAACTGTCACTGAAGCACCTTTTTTCACAGCTTCAGGTCAATAAGTGCTGTGTAACAGATTTAAACATGTGATGGATCATTTCCACATGAGACACCGTCAGCACTTCAACCATCCTAAAGCTGGAACGACTAATTTAACTGCCTCACATGAGTATTTATGAGGTTTTTAAATGGCTCAGAGGCAGAACAGCTCTGGCTGTGCTGATGCTGAAGAAGAAAAGTTTGTTAGGATTGTTTGTAAACAAAACAGCTTCATGTCTCCTGTAAACAAGTTCAACTATTAAAAATAAACAGAATGCACCTGAAACTGCAGCTTTTGCCTTTTTACTAACAATAGAAGTTGTGATCAGAAACCGATCAGGTGCTGATTCCTGCAGGTGAGATGATGACCGGGTTCCAGCGACCCTTCACCTCATCCTACCTGCACCATAAACTCAGCTAGCTTACATAACTTTACTACTCACTGAACGAGCTACTACACTTTAGCCCACTGACAGTTTTCCAAATATGAGCGAATAAAGTCTGAAATATTAACTTTTACACTTTCCTGTCTAGTTTTTCTACATATTTATAGGTATTATAACCTCCTACGGGCTGTGTTGTTAGTGAAAACCCGCTGGCTGCTCTCAGTAGCCGGTTAAATATGGAGCTAACACGCAGGCTAAGCTAGCTGGCTAACGGTCACCCCAGGTCACCGCCGCCGCCGCCGCCGCCTCACCTCCTCGCTCGGAGACCCGGGACACTTCTTCTTCAGGCGGCTCCGGTTCACCAGGTTCCCGGTGTGCAGCCGGAGCGTCTTGGCGTGGCTCAGCAGCATCGTCGCCTCGGTGTTGTTTACGCTGGTGTTGGGATCCATGTGATTGTTGGCGGCTAAGCTAGCGAGCTGCTAAAACGGCTGCGGGTGGAGGAGGTTCCAGTAGCGGGGAGAGCGGGCCGGAGGACGGCAGGTCAGGCCGGCGGCGGCTGCTGCTGCTGCTGCTGCTGCTGCTGCGGCGGAGGCGGTAAAATGATGGAGTCAGGATGACTTGCAGTCCCTGTTCACTGACCTGCTGCTCCGGTTGCTGCCCACTGGCTGCTACGGAGGTAAGCCGGTCGATGACGCCCACATGGAGGTGTCGGTGAGTGGGCTGGAAACTCTGGTCCGGATCACCCGGAGCTGTAATCAGCCAAACACCGGACCGGATCACTGGAGCGGATCCTGGTTGTGGGAGTGACCCGGTCTGACCGCTAGATGGTGCTGTTGCTCTGCTGCAGAACCAGGATCACAGTCAGGACATCCAAATATGACATTTAATAATACTTAACTAATTAGATTAATTAACTAGTTGAATATGAACTGCATGTAAAACACTGAGATGAACATTTAATAACACTGCAGCTAATACGTGTACTCTGTAATTAACTATATGTATAGATAAGATAGGATAAAATAGAATGCTTTTGTTGTCGCTGTACTTCATTCAGCTAAATTAGGATCGCTGTTCCAGTTGGTGCATTGTAAAACAGCAAAAGTACAAAAACTACACAAAGAGAATATACAATGATGGAAAGATTTTACAAATATCTATATATATAAATAAATAAAAGTGGTAATTATAAATATCAGGAGATGCATTTTTTTTAAAATTATTATTGTTGTGTTTTGTTTATTTTTTCACATTTATTGCACAGCTAACCCACATTGGTATGATTTATTGCACACACATATATTTTAATGTATTTACGGGGGTCTATGTCTTCTGTTTGTGATTGCTCAGCTCTCTTAGAGAAACTGCCCCTGAGACAGTTTGTTCGGACTTTGGGTGACCTGCAGCGCCTGCCAGAGGGCAACAGGTCAAACACAGATAAGATAAGATAAGATAAGATAAGCCTTTATGATTCCCACAGTGGGGGATTTACGTTGTTCCAACAGCAGCGATAGCGCAGCATTTAGGAAACGTTCTACAAAAATGATGAAAATGACTAACGATAGAAAAACACAGTATTGCACAGATTCTTTCTTATAAATGGAAACACTGACCTAAATATTGCACAGATCTTATTGTGCAAGCAGGAAAATACCTCCGTAGCAGATGTTCTAGTAAATGTAGAAGAAAATAGTCCAGAAAATTCACTATAACACCGTAACTACTACATTTATAACATTATGATTTAAATATGTAACACAGTAACTAATGCATTAATCAGTATAATAAACTATACGTGTGATGCTGTGAGCTTTGCATTTAATAAACTAATACATGTAATAACACTAAAAACAACATTCATAACCGTGTAATCAACACATGTAATGAGACTGAAACTAACACACATTATAAATAACATTTTAAATCATATGTGAAACACTCTAATGCATTTATCACCACGACAACTGATGTATTTATCGCCATGACAACTAATGCATTTGCTAATTTTATGAATTAAATGTATAAAACTTAACCAATATATTCAATAATATAATAAACGACATGTGTAACATTGTAACTGTAATGCAGTTATCACCATGACAACTGATGCATTTTATACCATTATAAAATATATACACAGCACAGTACCTAATGCATTTAATAACATTATAAGTAACATTATGAGCTGCATGTGTAACGCTGTAACTAATACATTTAATAATATTAAAGGCTGTACATGTTTGAACTAGTGAGACACCTCCAGGGCACCGGTGCTTGTTTCCATGACTCTGTGTCTTACACATTAAACTGTTGCCATTAAAACTTGATATTAAAGTTGGTTAGAAAGAAAAAACTGTGCTGAACAAAAAAACAACAACTTTGGTTTTAGATTGTGACGCCTGAAGTGGATGTAAAATTGATTTGGTTGCAGCCTTTAACGGAGCTTAAATGTGATTTTCTAGCTTAAATTTCGTGCATCTATCTGCTGTACTTATAAAGTTATGGGGTTAAGAACTGGGGCCTGCAGCTCTGATAGTATTTATAGTGTGAACGTCGAGGGGAGCTTGTACGTTGCTGCAGTATTTACATCCTGTGCTGCTCCGTACTTCTGTTCTATGAGCAGCACTGAACCACTGTGGAGGGAAAAGGCACTGATGTCGATGTGTTAAACTCAAGTCTTTTATATCTGATTGAATAGCTTCACATCCAGAACTAAAAACCTTTAATAAGCACATCAAATTCAGAGTATGCAGATCCAGTAAATTGAATTACTCAGCATGTTTTGCAGCAGTAATAATTATCTTCAGCTCAGGCAGCTGCACCGTTAAACACCTGCATGCTGGTCGGTCTGTAATTATAACCCACTGATGTGATAATGGTATATAAGAAGGGCTGTTCTGCATTAAGGTTTGTTTTATTTCTGCTATTTAAAGTTCACTTTGCAACTCAGATCTTAGCTTAAGAAACATATTTGAGTGCAGAAGTGAAAGTGAAAGTAAGTTTTGAGATCTGACCTGATTTATGATGTTTGTCTTTGCCTCAGGTCTTCTTCTGACTCGTCTTATCCAGGCTGTAGAGTGACTTTCTCATCTGGTCGCACCTCCCACCTTGTCACAGGAACAACATATGAATTATTTTACAATTTACCGATACTCCCCTGAACTCCTCACATAGCAGTCTGCTGCTGTTATCTGTGTTGTGCTCAGACAAGTGTCCGATCAAAAATTACGTTAAATAATAAACTCGGGCGCTCTAATGTCAGATAAATGAAGCTGCTACGAACCCAAAAACCAGCACATGCAGGTGCGTTCACGAGAAGACCTCATTTTAAGCGTAAACACTGCAGCACACTGAAGTTATAAAAGTACGACTTCCCACCACTGTGGTGAACACAGCAGCTTCCTGTTCCGGTTACAGCAACACAAGTACAGCTTCATGATCATCATGCACTCGCACCGATGTGACGGTTTGATATTTCAACTGGCACACCGTCAGAAAGGTTGCAAAGGTCGCGACCGTGTGGGTGGAAGTGTCGTGTTGTGTCTGTTTTTAAGTCATTTTGTCTTTTTGTGTCACTGCTGGTGTCATTTTGTGTCTAATTATGTCATTTTGCTTGTTTTTTTCCATTTTGTGTCTCATTTGGCTCATCTTGTGTTTGGTTTTTGTCATTTTCTGTTTAGTTTGTGTCATTCTGTGGCTGTTTTTTGACATTTTTCATCTCTTTATATCCTTTGTTGTCTTGTTTGTGTTGTGTTGTGTCCCATTTGTGTCATTTTGTGTTTGACTTTTGGCGTTTTATGTTTTGTTTGTCTATTTTTATTTATTTATTTTAATGTTTTTTGTATTTTTCATGTACTTTTTTGTCTTTTGTCAGTTTGTGTCTGGTTTTTGTCTTTTTTTTTGTCTCTTTATGTCCTGTTTTTACTTGTTTTTGTCATATTGTCTTTGTTTTTTTGTCATTTTGTCTTTAACTTCTGTTATTCTGTGTCTGTTTTTAGCGTTATTCGTATTGTTTTATTTTGTCTTGTGTCAGTTTGTTTCTCGTTTGCGCATTTCCAGTCTGGTTTTTGTCATTTTGCAGCTCCTTTGTGTCATTTTGTGTCTGCATTTTGTTGTTTTGTGTCTCATTTGTTAAATTTTGTGTCTGTTTTTTGATGTTATTTGTCTCGTTTATGCCCTTTTTTTGTCTTGTTTGTGTCATTTTTTGTCTCGTTTGGTTCATTTTGTGTCTGTTTTTTGTTGTTATGTGTCTCGTTTGGCTCATTCTGTCTCAGTGTTTTTGCGTTCTGTTTATGTGAGTTTTTACAACATCCTGATCTTGTTTTTGGTTCCAAAAAAGCTTTTGGATTTTACAGAAATTGCAAAACTTTTAACCGTATTTTGGCTAAACAACACATATTCTTTCTCTGTATTTTACTTTGGTGTAGGTTGTTTTAGTTTCCAGGTATTTTGGATTTCTCTCTGGCTTCTGTCTCTTCAGTGGAAACTATCTGCAGTGAACGGTTTGTTAAAGGAGCTTTACTGCTGCAGAGACATTTCCAAGTTTGTGGAGGCTGATCGTGCTCATATTTGACAAAAGAATGAAAGAGTTTCCAAACACTGCTCCTGCTCTTTTTTTCCTGCTTCTTCTTGTGTGATTGTCCCCGACAATACTTCTACCATCAGGGTCACGTGTGGGACAACTTCTGAAACAACTCTGTGCTAAAAGAAGGCAAAACACGACAGATTAGTGGCCTCACAGCCAGAGCTTCATTTAAGGAACAAATAAATAAATGAAGCCCATTTTCCAGTCAAGACACGTAAACATGTCCATTTATACACCACAGTGGGTGTGCGGGTACTTGTTTTTTAATAATCTGGAGAGTCCCGTTTCCCTCTCGAGATGACGGTGCCCTCGAGCACAAAGCGAAGGTCACCGAAGGAAAGTTGTTCCCAATTTTGGAGGAAGAATTCGAGTGGGTGAGCTGAGCTTTGACCCTGCTTCCATGTAACTCTGACAGCGAGCCAAACCTTCTCTCTCGCCCAGCCTAGAAGTCTGATCTCATTAATGTTGCTGCAGAATGACAGGAAATCCCTGCAGTCACGGCTTCAGCTCTCACAGAGAGTGAAGGCTTTGATAGGAACACGTTAAAGCCTGCGGATCTGGAAGGAGACGTTCCACAAACACAATGACGGTCGAACACTTCTGGCGATAAAACGTATTAAATGTGAATCTATGAACCATCCACGTCTTTCGGTTTTGACACCTTGAAACTTGCCCTCAGTGCTTTTGGAGCTCATCCAGACTGATTCGAAGCTGTTTATGTTTCATTTGAAGGCGACCATGAGTGTAGAGAGTATCGAGAATCACTTGTGCTTTTTTAAACTGTGTAGAAACAAACACTTTTCCCTGAGGTTATGTCCTCGGTGTGTTTGCGTCCCGGAATTTGGGAGTTTGAGCGTCTTGATTGTATTTACATTCTGCTGTGTACATTTAGTCCAGCTAAAATTTTCCCCACTTGAATTTTATCAGTGGAAAGTTTAGAAAACCACACCGACAGGCTGCATGCGACAGCACCTCCGATAAATATAAATACAAGCCACTAAAAGTATGTTGCACTTGAGGTGGCGGGAAATGTTTTCTGAAGAGGCTTCTGCACTGAGGTGGAGCGTTTTTGTTTAGAAACATCACGAAACAGTAAACTATGACAACGTCTCCATCACAGACGGGGTTACATCAGGGTCAGTATGTACAGAACCGGTCCAAAAAGCAAAAAGCTGTTATCTTGTGTTGCCATCTTTCCACAGTGAGAATCCTGCTGATGCTAGGAGCCTCAAAAGTTGGCAAAAAGTCAACCAAAGACTATTTTTAAAAGGAAATATGAATACATCCATATATGTACACTTACAGGAACGTTCTGTGGCCCAAATACCTGACAGCTTTGCACCTTTTTTTCCATTTTCAAGGGCCAACAATTCAAAATCCGTCCTCTGCTGGAGCCGTTCAACAATCTGAATGTGCTGGGAACTAGTCTGTCTGTTTCATCAACATATTTCATGGCTGTGGTAGTTGTATTTCTGGAGATATTGAACACTTCAAATGGCTTTCCAGGTGAGAAACATAAAAAACCTCAGGTCTGAAAACATGAAACTCTCAAAAGTCAGCCAAAAGATTTGACATAAACTTTGTGTTGGGGCATAAATACCAAATGACAATAAAGAAACAGCTACAGTTGTGAAAACAGTCTACATACACTTGCAAAGACCACAACAGTCTTCAGCTTCCAATGACTCATTTCCATTTTCTATAATGGAACAATTAAAATGCATGAATCATTTTCACAGAAAACAATCTTCATTTTGGTTCTTTTCTAGATTCATTAAAGGTTTTCTGGAAGCATGATCAAATCTGCTGCATCATAAATACACACAGAGTAATGCTAATATTTGCTTAAGTGTCCTTTGGCCATTTTCACCTCAGTTCATCCCTTTTGGGAGCCATCCACAAGATCTGGCTGCCGTCTACAGCAGTTATGAACCTCAACAGATTCTTGTTGGTGTTTAGGTCAGAACTTTGGGGAGGCCCGTCTAAACTGTAACTGTGGCCTGATCTAGACATCTCTTTACACCTTTTGATGTGTGCTTGGGGTAATCGGAGGAATCTTCTGGTAATTGGAGGAATCTTAGTTTTTCCGTGTAAAGCATGAGGTCCACTGGCAGCAGAACAGAACCAGAGCATGATGTTGCCACCTCCATGCTCCATGGTAGGTTTGGTGTTCTTGGGCTTAAAGGCCTCACCTTCTCTCCTCCACACGTATTTCTGGTCACTGTGGCCAAAAAGTTTTGTTTTTGTTCCATCTGACCACAGAACGTTCCTCCAGAAGGCCTTTTCTTTGTCCATGTGATCAGCAGCAGACTTCAGTGGAGCTTTAAGGTTCTGCTTCTAGACGAAGAACTTCCTTCTTGCACAGCAGCTTCTCAGCTCAGGTTGATGTGGAACACTGTGGACGCTGTCTCCTGTGTTCCAGCAGCTTCTGATTCATTGCAGAGCTGCTTCTTGGTGACTCTTGACCATCCTGACATGTGACACAACTGCACCGTGAACTTTATACTTATAAATGATGGTTCACACAGATGATTTCTGGATCTGTAGCTGCTTTCAAATGGCTCTCACTGACTTTCCTAACTTGTTCAAGCCGACGATTCCCTTTTTCAGATCTGCACTCAGCTCCTTTCTAAGTGTTGTGTTTGTAGCTGAATCTGATTGGTGTGTCAGATGGGCCCGACATCAGAGGAGTCAGCAGCTGTAGTCAGTCGTAATCACTGACGAGAAGTTCAGAGGCCACGAAGAAACTCACAGCTTTCTAGATCACCAAAACAGATCATTCACGTTTCAACCTCAAAATCATCATCAGAAGGTTGGTGTTGGACACAGAAACGGTGAAATCAGTCCAGGTTCTAGACCGGCCTCCCTGAACCTGTGGACTGTGCTGAAGAAACAAGTGTGTGTCAGAAAGCCAACAGATTTAGATGAACTGCACCAGTTCTGTCGGGAGGAGGGTCAAAGACACCATCAGGAGCTCGATGAAAGCTACGATGAAACAGGCCAAAGGACATTTAAGCAGTTATTAGCATTGCTGTACGTATATTTTTGATGCAGTAGATTTGATCATATTTCCTGTAATGAACCAACATGATGACTGGTTTTTGTGACAAAGATGTTTCAGTGATTCCATTTTAGAAAATTCAGAATTAAATCTTCACATGTGGTCTTTACAAGCGAAGAGTTCATTTGCAAAAACATCTTCACAAACCTTCAGAAAACCCATTTTTCCATCGTCTACCTGAGACAACATCAGTCAAACTTCGGTTATCTCTACTGTTGTCATTTCTACTCAGCTTCAGTTTGATTGATTATCATCTCAAGCAAACAACAAAAAATATGTTTTCTGGAAATCTATGGAAATGGAATTTTCTGTTTTCGCAAATGAACTCTTCAAGTGAACGAACACGTTTGTTCTGTATCTGAAACGACCAACATGGAATACTTGGAAAGGATGACGAAGGCGATGAATTCCAGTAAATATTTTATGAGCAGGATGCTGAGATTCTTCTGAAGATTTCATTAATGGTTCCATTAATATTTCCCAGACTTTCTTCGCTGTCGTTTCTCTCCTTCCACCATATTCTCATAGGATTAGTTGCTCAAAGGTCGAATCATCACCAGATGAACCAGCGAAACCCAAATCTCTCCTCTTGTTCAGTCACATCATCCATTTAGCAGCCAGAGCACTACTGTAAGTGATTATAACAGACGCAACAAGGCAGTTAATTTACAGTTTGGGTGCCGGAAAATGACGGACGTAGAGTTTAACACACATAAATAACACAAAAAGAGACCAGCTCGAGGCAGACGATGGACAAGGACGTGTAAAAATAACGATCGATTCATTATTGAGCATCCTTTAGGAATAAAGCTCAAAGCGGTGCTGGTATGTAAAATGGTTGCAGCTGCGATGCGGATTGATACAAGATGCATGACAAGCCACAGGATAAACCGGCTTTGGAGGCATCTGGACAGCTTTAGCAACACAAGATCCGATGAGTCTCTGTGTGAGGAAACGTCCGTCCTGCAAGACTCTGTTATCGCAGCGACCTCCGACCTCGTAGGGGATGAATCAGCTCACCCGGGTGCTTTTAGTGCATGTTTATCGATGACTTCGCCTGGAGTCATGTCGAAAATCTAGAATTCAATATGAGACAATTCCTTGGAAATTAAATTACCAGAAAATGTCGGTCAATTTCAGTTTCGAAACAGTTTTGGCCCGTTTTTGTGATTAGGTGAGGAGGAACAGAATCGATTTGTTCCACACATATTCAAGTTTTCTAAAACCTGAATGCATGTGGATCTGTTTCTTTATCTGCTTAATTCTGCTGTTGGTTGAACTGAATTACACTTTTTCTTTCTATACATGTGGACGCTCGCAACCAAATTTAGCAGCTGCTGTGTTTCTTGATCCACATTCCTCAAAGATTGTGAGAAAGTTCCCCGTTTCTTCCAGATGAATTCCTCTGGTCAAGCTCTACAACCGCAATACTCTGGTAAATAACAGCATTATGCGCCTCAGACACAGTATAGAGCATTTATTTATCAATTAGAGATCTTCGTGATTTAATGAATTTAAAAAAAAAAAAAAAAAGCATATATAATAGTAACCGCCTTTAAATTACAGACACGTAATGAAAGCTTACAGAGGATCACGTGATAGAAAACATAGAAAATATATTCAAATCTATGTTAAAATCTGCAGTTCAACATGTTAAATCTGTAAAAACACAAACATGGTAGCAAAGTTACTACAAAATTCCCATAAAAAATTGAGAAAAACTCGTAAAACAGCTTTGGGATGTTTTTTAGGATGTAAATCAATACTAAGTACAACAGACTGGCTTTAGTTCACATCAGAACCATCGTTTAAGTGAAGTTTTAGTTAGATTGCACAGATATTTATCTGTTTTCTAAAAGCGCATGGACGGTGTTGTTTAATCACTTTTAATGAATGACTGGCATGTACCTTTAAAACAGTATATAGTTGTTATTTACCAATTAGCGCTCCTCCCTGCCACGATGTTTAAGGTATTTTAATGAAAGTCTTACAAAAATATGACTCATGTAATAGTAAACACCTTTAAATGACGGCATGAGATGAAACCTGAAGAATTAACAGAAAACTACCACAAACATATTTGATTTTGTGTTTAAAGAATTGAAGTAAAATCTGTGAAATAACATGTTAAAATCCCCGTAAGTGCAAAAACGGTTATGTTAAGAAAAAACATTTGTAAAACAGTTTTGGTCTCTTTTTTAAAATGTAAATCAATGCATTTTACTAATTATTATCTGTAATTCAATAAAACATGGAAAATGTGTTAAACACTACAGTTGAACATGTTTACGTTTTTTCCTTTGCTCAGGTCAAGATAAGAGCTCCAGAAGCACTTTTACACACAAGACAGTGAATTTATGATGTGCTGGAAAACGAAGGTGAAACCACGACATCAGTTATACTAGAAGGATGCGGGTGATACTGATGAGTGTGTGTGTGTGTGTGTGTGTGTGTGTGTGTGTGTGTGTTTGTGTGTGTGTGTGGGTGTCAGTCATTAACAACCACTTTGTCAGAGCAGAAATATGCACTCGGTGTGTAGTCCACTGACTAAACTGCACCTCCATGGAGCAGCTGTAACACAGTGCCAGAGGAGGAGTGGTGACGGTTGGGTCGGGGGAGGGCCCATCTCATGATCGCCACCATAAGAGTGCAGAACCACCACGAGCTGCTCTGCACAGAAGTTCTCTCGTCCCACGACAGCTCGACAAGTCCTGAATGTGAGCAGGTACGTCTCCCTGCATGCTTTTCTTTGCACTCTTGCGATCCTGAGTTTGCAGACTCGTTACTGTGTGTTCAGAACGATGAGTTTAATTAGAGGTCAGAGATAGCAGCTTTCACTTGGAGGAGAAACAGCTGCACACAGCTGGAAGACAAACATGTTTAATCGGGGGTCAAAGGCACAATATTTGTCTTGCACAGCAGCTCGCATGGAGGAGTTTGTGATGGAAAACATCAAACGAATGTCAAAGATTTACAAGACGGGGGGGTGTCGGTGGGAGACTGGGCTTCTCATTTAGTTCTGTGCTCCACTGATTTACTTTGTTTGCATCTGTGCAGCGAGACACACGTCAAGAAGTGCAGCCATGAAGTTTCACGCTCTCGCCTTCGTCCTGCTCTTCGCCTTCATGTACCTGAGTCTGGCACAAGGTAAGCAGAGCACACCGGGTTTGTTTTGCACCAAAACGAAGATATTTTAGCTTAACATCTCCATTTTAATTAGAATGCACACATGTTCAGCTGTTTTCTGAAACCACGTGGATCTGGTTAATCTGAATTCCACTTTTTGAGGATGTGGACACTCTTAACCAGATTTAACAGAACTGTGGCTGCTGCTGTGTTTCTTAATCTACATTCCTTTATTATGACTGTGAGAAACGTCCCTCTGACAATGAGATGAATTCCTCTGGTCACAGTCTGCGACCACAACACTTCATACCAAACAGTCGAGGTTTTTGTGTGGCGACAGAATCAGAAAACAGAGAAAAAAAACACACTGAATTGAATTAAGTTGCTGATTTTCATTTAAAAAATCCCCCTCAGCACAACATAGAGCAGGAGAGAGCGATGTGTTGATCTCTGGGACATGACTAAGTCACTGATGTAATTTAAACCTTAAACCTTTTTTCACCACTAACTCACACCAAAGCATGGCTGCACCAAACTAATGTAATTTACTGATTTCTACGAGTTGCAAATATGATGTTGACGAGTTCTGCAGACACGATAATGTTGCATCAGCTTCACATTGTGAGTAATTTGAACTCAAATTTCTGCAAAAAACTAGACTCAAGTTGAGGGAACTGAATTCAAATGGCTGGAAAAGTTGATTTTCTTCACTTTGAGGTCAGAACTTCACGTCCTCTCTTCTATCTACTGAACACTGAAGCACCCAATTGTTTAAATTTGCCAAATTAAAAGCTTACTAACGCGTAAAAGTTCCTTTTATACAACTTGGATGATACAGTTTTTTTTTTTTTACGGGTAATCGACTAAAAGTAAATGGTAATCCAAAACACATGTAGCTGCAGAGGAAAAGCTTTAACTTGATGCAGTTTCATTTTAAAGTTTCATGAATAAAAAATCCCACTTTTTATAATTATTTTGTGTTGTTTTTGTGCCCCAACATTATTAGTGGAGTATAACAAAGCTGAGCCCCCTGCAGCTATTTGCTTTCTGCCTTTCAATGATTAATTGCAGCAAAATATTTTGGGGTGTTAGAAAAGAAACGACGTTTTACTGGAGCACAAGTAACTGAAGTTGACGCGTGAGGAGCGGGGGGTTCGTGCACACCGCTGGGGCAATTAGTTCAGGGTTAAATAAGGGAACATGTTGCGCAAAACCAACAAGAAGAAAAGTAAAGCTGAAGAAAAACTAAACTTCTTGTCATTTTTTTAAAAAAACCTTTTTTAATCAAATGCAAGCACTGATTTCTGCTGAAGCCAAATGACACATCTGGCTGTGATTAACTGCAGAGAGACAATAAAATTAAACTATACACATGACTAAATTATACACTCGGTGTGTTTTCTGGATATTTGCACAAACTTATCATGTCCAGAGGAAACCACAAGCATCAGCGTCACTGAAGGCAGCCATGGGGACGCTGAGGTTTGCTGCTAATTCCAAACTTTAGGTTTTTCTTTTTTTTTTTTTCTGAAATCCAAACACTCTCTTGTTCCCAAATTGAATCCGAGGAAGCTGTGGAAGGAAGACGAGGGGATTTCCAGGACCATGCTGGCTTCCCTCCAGATCTTTTCAATCCCTAAAACATTTCAGCAATAACTTTCTCTTGGCAGATTGGTGACTAAACGGTGATTCATACCAGATTATGGTTTCCCTGTTTGTAGTGAGATAAGAGGCCAGATTGTGATAAATATGTGATCTTATCAGGACTAGAGGGTCCACACAAACACCCGCACACACACTAACGGTACTGCTTCACTCCTCTGATATTTTCTGGTGGGTCAGTTTACATCCGTGTGAATCTCCTCACCGTTATGTGTCTGTACAGGCTCATTTGATGACTGCTGCCTCGGTTACGTCGTCAGCCTTCCAAAAAATGCAATGAAAAACATCGTGGGCTACAGGACTCAGAGAGCAGATGGCGATTGCAACATCAGCGCCGTCGTGTGAGTAGAAAATGTTCATCTTTCACTTTTAGGACCTCGCAGAGCGTTTTTTTTGCTCCCCTGCATTGTTTAAAAAAAAATCCCTCCAAACCGTAACAAAACTGGCGAATGGAAAAAGGAACGACCTGCTCGCTCTGAAACGTGTGTTCAATGTGATCTGTGCAGGTTTCAGATGAGGAAGAGGCGCGCGCATAAAAAGCAAAAGACGGTCTGTGCCAACCCGGAGGACGCCTGGGTGAAGGAGAAGATAGAGAGCATGAACAGGAGGGCCCAGAGTTAAACAACAACAACAAAAAAGGTAAAAAACATGCACGTCAATGGCTCACAGACGACCTCTGAATGATTATTCCTCGTCATAAAACCTGTGTTTGTGTCTCTACAGGGAGAGAAACCAGAGAAGAGAGGCCTCAGCCGGCACCTTTCACCACATGGATTGTGTTTGGGTAGTTTTCCCTGTTCCCTGACACAGAATGTAAATCATGTACGCGGTTCTTCATCATATACACAAACATACTGTATTCTATAGCCAGTATAGCAGAATCCATTTATATGTGAGCCACCAGCAAGAAACTGTTCACGTCTCTGTGATGCGTAGAGCCTGCTAGGATTGAGCCACTCTTTGGCAGCTTTCAAATGTGATATAAATGTAAAAGAAACGCTTTAGGGACAAGCCGAGAGGTTTGTTTGTTTTTTAATGTGTATACGACAGATTTCCGTATTTTTGTATCAGCACTCTAACTGTACTTTGTGTTCTCCGGTATCAAATAAAGAACAAATGCAAAGAAACACTCTGGATGTGTCACAGTTAATAATTAATCAGGAAAACACACGTCAAGCTGCTTCCAATCAGCCGATACCTGACACCGGCGACTGAAAGCGGGCTTAGCTGTGGCGCAATAATCTCTCACTTAGCTTTTCTGGCATCGACTTGAGCCATTAATTCACACGATCCATCTGTCAACAGTTTGAAAACGGCCTCTCGAAACAATAGTTCTGCTGCACTCTGAGCACAAAGCCGGCTTTTATTGGCTTTTTGGTTTTTGTCCTTCATCGCTTTCATTTTAATCTCTGATCTTTGCAAAAGCCAGTGAAGAAGAAGAATCCACCTTTTGTGTGTGCAGCACATTTAAAGCAACAACTTTCACTCAAAGCGCGTATAATTAATGCTCCTGTTGGGTTTCAACCTAAATGTTTGAAGTCATCGGGCGGTTCTGCAGCTAATCTTATTTGCTTTCTGGGAAGGAATTTGGGTCAACATCTGCACGTCGTATAAATAACAGCTATCTTCCCATTTGAGACAAACTATTATCATGATTAAAAGAAGTAAACACCGTGAGAGTATCCTGGAGACCAGAAGTGGACGACGTATTCAGATAAAGGATCTCCATACTTCTTCCACCTCTGAGTAAAGCTACAGAAACAGCGATGCCAAACTAAAGTAAAAGTCTTCACTCAAAGGCTGCTGAAGTTTACTTAAGGACGTGTACATAAGTATGAACAACAAAGTCCAGTCCCAGTAGTAAAGTGAAAGTCCTGCTCTGGTCCCTCTGACTGATATTTCATCACATACAGAGCCTCATAAAAAGCATTCACCCCACTTGGAAGCTTTTTCCTCTTTGATTGCTTTTCAACACTGAATTGATTTAATTTGGCTTTTTGGACAAAAGAAACCCGCTGCTGGAAAAAGCTCAACGAGGAGCTCAGATCTAGAGGCTGGATTCACCAGAAGGCATGTGGGAGACTCTGAAGTCAACCAAGAGAAGCTCCTCAGGTCTGACGTTTGCTTTTTCACTCCTCCGTTAAGCTCTGGCTGGTGAAGAACAGGCAGCAGTTCTTGTCTGCATAGTGGCTCCCATTTCAGCTGCTGAAGCTGGTGATGCCTTCAGAGGACTCATGGGTGTCTTGATGGCCTCCTTCACTAGTCTCCTTCTTGTACCTCCTCCAGAGGAGTCATAGGAGTCTTGATGGCCTCCTTCACTAGTCTCCTTCTTGTACCTCCTTCAAAGGACCCATAGGTGTCTTGGTGGCCTCCTTCACTAGTCTTCTTCTTGTACCTCCTTCAGAAGACTCATGGGTGTCTTGATGGCCTTCCTCGCTAGTCTCCTTCTTGTACCTCCTTCAGAGGACTCATGGTGTCTTGGTGGCCTCCTTCACTAGTCTCAGTCTTCAGGAACAGCCCCCTCTAGACAGGTCTACATGTTCCATATTCCTTCCATTTCTTAATGATGGATTGAACTGGACTCTACGAGATAGCCGGTGACTTTTCGATAGCCTTTTTACGGCGTTGCTCGGTGTGTTCTTTTGTCTTCACGGTGTAGTTACAGTTATATCCAGGAGTTCTGGTTCACCAGTGACCGGACCTTCTGGATACTGGCGTCTTTATACAACAATCACTGAGATACGTTCCCTCAGATGATCTGTAGTCCACTGACCATGTGACTTCTTCTGGCTGCTGCTGTGTTGAATTAGATGAGTCACTTTAAATGGGTCAAATTTTTAAGCAATCACTTGTTTTACGTTCTATGTTTTTGATCAGTTGACATCTGCTTTCACTCCGACATGGAATCTTTTCCAAAACACCAAATTAAATTGACCAAAGGGTTGATCAATACTTTTTACTGGACCTGTGTAACATTATTGGACTATTGATGCAGAAGCATCAGCGCACTGTGAGATAAGATACGTCCTGTTTACTGAAGAAAATAAATGCAGCAGTGCTACTAAATTAATATAACTGTGTTTTATTCTGTGTAAATATAAATTAAATGTCTTTCAACACAATCCTTTCCAAAAAAACATAGAGAACAAAAGCAAATTCACACCTAAACAAAAACATCGACTTGATGTGAAAACCAGGAGCTTAGAAACATTTTAAAAATATTATTGAACATGTAAAGGTCATATAATCATTTAAACATCCAACATGCATCACATAAATGTTTTTATTTTGAATATTGAAATAATTGCCAGAAAATCAAGGACATTATTATATTAAATATACTTTAACTGATGTTTTATTCAAATTTTGCACGACCACAGGTTCATTTACTACAGCGGGTTTTAGTTTTGCTGTAGCTGCTGCTGTTGAGGCCTTATCACATGACTCATGCAAAGGGGAAAAAAAAGAGTTCTGAGCCACAAATCTGTTTTCAGTTTTGACATTTTTTCTCTAATCTTTGGTTTTTGCTAAGACATCGAATCATTGGAGCATTAGTGGAAATATGTGAGCAGCTTAGAGGCAAAATCACTTTTACGGTGGAGCTGATTTCTGAAAAGTGACACAAAAAGTGAGTCAACAGCTTTTTGGGAAAACATCAGCAGCAGAGAAGGTTGGAAATCGCCGGTTTACGCTTTAATAACGTGCTGCACTTTAAAAAGCTCGGTATTTCATCTGTTGTGTGAAAGTAACGGGCTGTCAGATGAACGTAGTGAGCATCTGGACTTGGTGCTGAAACAAAACACAACAATTCTGTTCGTGGAATGCCGTTAAAAGCCAGAAACCTCCAGCAGAACCAGGGAACTTCGAGCTGTTGGGGAAAAAGGAGGAGATAAAAAAAAAATAGAGAGAGAAGCAGTAAGGAGCAGCAAACATGATTATAACGCCGGTGAAGCCTTGAACAAAAGATCAGCGATTTGCATCTCTGAGCAGCAGAGACACCCGCCGGGCTGGCACAGACCAGCTACGTGAGACAAAACACGCAGTTAATGACATATTATGGCAGTGTATAAATACAAGGAGACAGTTAAAAGCTTTAGAATAAACAGAAGCGTAAGAAAATACACCCCAAAGATTAGAAATGACTGCAGCAAGAAAACTGGTTTCACTGAACAACTGGGTGGAAAAAAAACCCGTCCTGTTGGACCCCGTTAGCCTCCAGGTCTGCACAGCGGACCAGAGATTCTTTATATTTTAATTAAATGCAACTGCACACAGTGTTAGATGAGATTTTGACAGAGGACAGAGAATATTAAATAACACAGGACTGACGGTTTACTTTGATAAGTAATCAAATTACCAAAGACAACAGTAGGAACATGGACACTTTGGTTCCTCTGTGTGGGCTCCATCCTCCCCGGTCCATAATGAAGCCTTGCAGCTCCTGAGACATCTGGAAGCTGGAAAAAAAAAAAAACTAAAGAAGCTGGGATTGTGGTCGAGTGTTGAAAATGTTTCATCACAGACGTCACTCTTTTACTAGAACATGATGGACGGGTTGTGAAATGTTTTCAGACGTCAGCAGCGAGTTCAGGGCATCATGGTGGTCTGAGGCAGCCAAACACTTTGTTTCTCAAATACAGCCAATAAAATGCAGAAAAAAAACCAGCAATCTGCCTTCGAGCAACGTCTGTGTTACATAACACGGCTTGTTCCACGTGTACTGTCACATTCACCTTCTTGTTACAACAAAACATCACACACACACACACACACACACACACACGTTCTCTCGTTTTCTGCAAATCGACATGAAACCGGACCATCAATCAAGCAGCACCTGTCGAAGCTGCAGCTCGTTAAACCAGGTGAGCACACCGCAGCACGTTGTTCAGAAACATTCTGCTCTCCCAGTGTTTCTATTCTGGGCTGATTGTCCAACATCAGTGAGTTTAATTTCTTCCAGCTGGGAGCATTTCCTTTTTGCTTTACACACCGGAGCAAACATTTTAAGATTTCAAAACTTGAGTTTTTTTGCTGTTCATGCAGATTTTAAAGAAAAGCTTTCGTATGACTTCTCAAATGTTTAAAAGCCTGTGTGGAGTGTGGTTAGGACAGCGTGGAGGTTGTTTTCCATTAGCGGGGTTGACATGTTTTTAATTGCATCAAGGGTTAAAATCTCATTTCTGTGGTACTTTCTCAGAATCAGGAGAACTTCACAGAACTCTGAGGCCATTCCAGTGGCCATGTTCATGTCCTAGGAGGAGCCTTTAACAGGTCGCTTCAGAGATGAGAAACCTCTTAAAAAGGATGTTTTGGTGGAGTTACTGGCACTTTACATTTATTTTTAAAACTTTGCTTTGTTGTACCACGGACACACATAAAATACAATCAGTTTGGTTCCTTTCATGATGAAGGAACAACTGGACTGACAGCACTAGAAGGCTTCATTTTACTCCAATACAGAACAGATGGTGACTTTTTTCTGGGTTTTGTATATTCATCTTGTTGACTTTCTGCTGACAGATTTGTGTGCAAATGACTCCACGTGGTCCCCATTTGCAGAGATGTAAAAAAAAAACAAAAAACCATTTTGTCAGACATTTGCTGTAATGAAATAAATAAACTAAAAATGGAACCCCAAACGCACCAAAATGTCCTTGAAAAACCTTTGTGAGGGTCCTTCAAGGCATCGTTTTGAACTCAAAAGGTTCCTCAAAGTGGAAATGGTCAGAAAACAAAAAGGTTTCTCAATGCTCTGCTACATTTAAGTTGCTTTAAAACTAAATTCAGGTTGAGCTAACTAAATGAAAAATACCTTAAACCTGCAATAGAGTGCAGAAACAAACACAGCAGGCAGGTTGTGGCAAAAATAAAACAAATGCAGTTACAAAGGCAGCAAACAAAAGACGTCTGGAAGTTGTGAATGCCAAAAGCAACCAATCCAGAGAAAAGAAAAAAAGACAGAAATCTGGTGAGAAAACTCAGAAAACCACACCAGCAACAGACAAAACAAATCAAACATGTCAGCATGAGGTGGAGAGAAGAGAAAGACGAGAGCATTTATAGACAAAGAGCTAATCAGGGCGACGACACGCAGGTGGAACCGATCAGGTCCGTTTAAAAAGGAGGGCAGCAGAGACAAAGGCAGGAAGTTAAAGGACACGAGACACACGAGGAAGAATTTCAAAATAAAACAGGAAACAAACAGAACAAAACCCCAAACCAGGACAATGTCCATCCATCCATCATCTCTACACCTTCATCCTCACCAGGGTCATGGGGGGCTGGAGTCTATCCCAGCTGACTCAGGGTGAAGGCAGGTTCACCTGGACAGGTAACCAGTCTATCACAGGGCTACACTTAGAGACAGACAACCAAGCACACTCACATTCACACCTACGGACAATTTACAATCACCAATTAACCTCAGCATGTTTCTGGACTGTGGGAGGAAGCCGGAGAACCCGGAGAGAACCCACGCTGCACGGGGAGAACATGGAGACTCCACGCAGGAAGATCCCGGGTGTCCTCACCGGGACGCCAACCAGCGACCTTCTAGCTGTGAGGCAACAGTGCTAACCACTGAGCCACTATCACCAATGACAACGTCTGTGTCTAAAATGATCCACTCATTCCCTACAGCTCACTATAGACTTCTATAACTGTACGTGGAGCTCCTCGTCAACATTTTGAGTCTTGGTTTTGTTATTTACGTCGCTTCTGTCACTCCATTAAAACACATCAGATCGATGCTGGTGATGGTCGTGAACCGACCCGCGGTTTGGTGATAAATTCATATAATGCTCAACATATTTTAGAAAATGAATGATTTAAAATAACGTTTTTCTTTGTTGGTGTTACGATGAATCACCTTGTGTCCATCACACTCGTCAATGCAAATTATTATTATTTAAAATATTTATATTTTTGGTGCCATAACTCATGGATTTGTCAAGCTACACATATATTAATAGGTCTCAGCACGATAAAGTAGCCAACAGCTGTTCTCCTTTGACTCAGTACATTTCTTGGTTAGTGACCATCGAAACTAGACAACAAACGCGCTACGTAGCCTGTAGTGACTGAGTCAGTGGGTTCAGATACGGTTCCAGACTTCAGACTGAGGAAAGCTCAAGTCAGAACAACTGAACAATGAACCAGACCAGTGAGAGGAAGCTCTTATCTGCAGCGCCAAAGCATTACGAAGCTAACTGGCAAGACAAGACCCTGGTGACTCAGGAGACACTGGTGGAACCAGTCTGTAAATGGGATGAAGTCAAGTTCCTTTAGCTACTCAAATCTGGAGCAACTCAATAAAAAGAAAACATTCCCAGCTCGTGTAAGTTTTCTGCCAAGACGATCATTTAGAAACTGAACCGGTTACCTCCCCCCCACTTGTTCAGTCAGCACTTTTAGAGCATTGACAAAGACGTAAACGGCGAAACAAGACACAGCTGACTCAGGGGACAGAGGTGAACGCAGTCAGGGAAATGCACAAAGGAGGGAAACACACACAAGTGGACAGACAGGGACAGGGACCATCAAAATAAAACAGGAAACAGAACCCAGGATCGAGGCATCGACCACCAGGTACCTGACGGTGGAGCAACTCAACATTTATTTATTTTTGTCAATTTGCCAACTTGAGTTTATGATTCTGGTAACGGAGCAAATAACTGGAGCGACATCACAGTTTCCTCACTCTCACTCTGTAATAGTAATAAATACACGAGAAAACCAGATACTTCAGAGAAGTGATGCAAGTCTGCTGATAGTGCACTGGGCCGCGATGATCATTCTGAAACTGAATCACATCTGTGACGATGTGACTGAACGTCCTGCCAACTCTCACAGTTTAACAAGCGCTCCACGGCCGTCGATCTAACGAGCTGTCTGCCTGTAAATTACAACTTATTTTGCAATTTGGCTGAAAATCATAAAAAACAGGATGTAGAACATGTTTCCCCACTGAGGTAGTGGGTTCACATACAGTGTCGGAGTAATCGGCCCAAAACACTGAAGGACGTTCAAGTAGAAACAACTTCAAGCTCAGAACAATGGACCAAGAAAGGAAGCACGTTCCTGCTGTTTTAAAGCTTCAACAAAGAACTAAGTGGTGAGACCAGACACAGGTGACTTACAAGAAACAGGTAAAAACCAATAAGGGCCATCTACAGAGGGAAACAGAGACAACAGGAGGAAGTAAAACACCACACAAGGATGGGGACTGCTCTGCACCTTTAGTTCAGAATTTCTAGTTACCTCCCGTCACCTACTCCAGCCTGGAGCAACTCTTTTTTTTAAAAAAATTGTCCAACTTGTGCAAGTCTGCTGATTGTGCACTGTGCCACGATGATCATTTCGAAACTGAATCATATTTGCGAAGTTGCCTTTTGCTGGAAATCACTGTGACGATGTGACGTCCTGCCAGCTCTTATAATTCGACGTGCCCTCCTCGGTTGTTGACCTGACATGTTGTCTGCCCGCAGATCACAAGTTATTTTGTCTTGCTTGCTGAAAATCCTTATAAACAGGATCCAGTACACAAGTTTCAGGTTTTCCACATGTTCCCCCCGACTTGTTCAGATACGGTTACATACTTCAGTGTTGGAGTAATCGGCCTAAAAAACTGAGGGACGTTTAAGAAGAAACAATTTCAAGCTCAGAACAATGAACCAAAAAAGGAAACACGTTCCTGCTGTTTTAAAACGTTAACAAAGAACTGAGTGGTGAGACGAGACACAGGTGACTTACAAGAAACAGGTAAAAACCAATAAGGGCCATCTACAGAGGGAAACAGAGACAACAGGAGGAAGCAAAACACCACACAAGGACAGGGACTGTCAAAATAAAACAGGAAACAGACCAAAACTCAAGACCATGACATTGACTGTTCTGCACCTTTAGTTCAGATTTTCAAGTTTCCTCCTTTTACTTACTCTAGTCTGGAG
>NW_007578551.1:219578-269409 GCF_000690725.1 Stegastes partitus | reverse complement strand
ATTCATGAAGTTGCCTTTTGCTGGAAAACCCTGTGACGATGTGACTGAACGTTCTGCCAACTCTCACAGTTCAACGTGCACGCCACGGTCGTTGATCTGACGAGTTGTCTGCCTGCACATTACAAGTTGTTTTGTCTCGCCGGCTAACAATCCTAATAAATAGGATGTAGAACATGTCCTCCCCACTGAGTTAGTGGGTTCAGATACGGCTACATACTTTGGTGTTGGAGTAATCGGCCCCCCAAAAACACTGAGGGACGTTCAAGTCAAAACAACTTACAGCTCAGAGCAATGAACCAAGAAAGGAAACACGTTCCTGCTGTTTTAAAGCGTTAACAAAGAACCAATCAGTCAGCATCATCGGTGTGAGAATAATGACCCAGTTAGTGTTTAACGTCTAATAAACCGCCGCCACTGATGAAGCGCTGCAGGTGGTCCCTCCCCTTCTCACCCCGACTCCATCATGAAAGGTTTTACGTGACTCACCTGTAGTCGTTGTGCCACATGCCTAAAAACTGATGTACGTTTACGAAGGTGTTTTATGAGAATTAATCGTGGAGACGTGTCAGATCTCGCTCCAGTTGTGCTCCACTTGACGGACGTTTACGTTTGGATTCTCGCCCGTTTTTTTTACATGTGACCCACATACGGTGGCCTCTAGCATTCAAACCGCTACTGGCTGCAAACAGTACAGAGTAAAACAACAGGTCGTGCTCTGATAAGTACGAAGAAAGAACCAGAATTAGTGGCTCAGCTCCAGCTGGAGTCAAACTGTGACTGACGTGTTTATCTTATCGTAAAGCGATAAAACTGGAGGCGGATGCATTGATATGGATTTGGGTTTTATCTGCCTTTTTATAGCTACACTTTCCTCTAAAGCAGCTCCAGAGTCGTATCGGACTGCCTTTCACCCATAAAGGAAATTGTCTATATAAGGGAAAGTAGGAACTATTTCACAACCATCTCCAGTTTGTTTTTGTAAACCCAACAGATCTGTCATTCATCCAGAGCTCAAAGCTGCTCCCTCGCTGCCAAATGCAAACACAAACAAATGCGAGCCTGCTTGTACAGTCGATGTCTTGGCTCCTCGTGATGATCCCAGAGGGTAAGGAAAGGTAAAACCCGGCCCGGTTTGAATGGAGGCAACAAGTGGAAAAAACAAACAGAAGAGAAAGTGATCAGGTTTCATACTGAGCTCTTCTGTGGTGAACATACGTGCCTAATAAAACAAAAAAATGGTGAAGATGATGTAAAATTGTGAATAAAAACAGTAAAACAACAAAGCGATTGTCTGATCAGAGTCTGCGGTTTAGCTTAAGGGAGGGTTTGTTGATGTTAGATGAAGCTGAGTGATGCTTCAGTGATTCATCTAAATGATTTAGTCTGAACCAAAGGAATCTTTTCACACCACTTAATTTAATATACGAGTGTCAGACAAACCAATTAATTGATTAAGACAAACCTGTCAAGTTGAAAAGGTTATTACACTAAAAAAAAAATGGGAGGGGGGATTATTGGACCAACTTAAATTAATTTGTTCACGTGCTAACATGCAACTGAAATAAGCTTCTGTTTATATTAATGAAACCGGTTCAGGTTAGATCGACTTAAATCATCTGATTCCTCTCAAATGAATCCAACTGCAACTTCATTTTAAGGTAAATCAACTGAAGGTTTTCTAATTTATCTGCTTTGCCCACACACAACATGTAGAATAGGATTTTTCCATCAGACTCACCGTTATTTGCTTTTCTTTATTCTGTCATCCTGCTGGAAGAAAACAGAGGTTGAGCTGCAGCACAAAAGAACTGATGGAACGTCAGACGCACAAACCTGAAGGAGCAGCAAAACTAATATTTCACTGCAATTACAACAGTTTAAAGGAACAGAGTGTAATTTTAGGTTGATGCAATCAGGAAGAGTAGAGCGTCGTCAGCAAACGAGAAAGATAAACGAGAAGGTTCATTACTTCAACTGCAAGTCAAAGAAAATTCAGTGAAACGTTGTCAATTACTTCAACTTACTATCGTGAGTAAATATCTGTTGATTTAAAACTAAATTTGCTGGATAACTTGATTTTCTTTTCCCACCTTGAGGTCTGGATTTCTCGTCCCCTTCACGTCTTCTTAAACTGGAGCAACTAAAGTGTTGGAATTTGCAAACTTAAAAGCTTCATGATTGCAGCAATACAGGCGTGTAAAGCAGGGGTGTCGAACTGCGGTCCTCGAGGGCCGCAATCCTGCATGTTCTAGATGTTTCCTTCTTCCAACACACCTGATTCAAATGATCAGCTCATCATCAAGCTCTGCAGAAGTCTGATAACGATCCTGATCATTTGAATCAGGTGTGTTGGAAGAAGGAAACATCTAAAACATGCAGGACTGTGGCCCTCGAGGACCGGATGTCGACACCCCTGGTGTAAAGCATCACAGTCTGGAAAATAATTTAAAGTCTTTCAGTAGAAACAAAAACTGAAGCTTCAGGAGAGGATTAAAAGTTGAGGTGATTTAATGTAATTGGGTGAATGCATTTTCTTCGCCTTGAGTTCAGGATTTTAAGTCTCCTCCTCTATCTGGATAGTTTCAGATGGTTAAGTTTGATAAATAAAAATCCCTTTAACCGGAGGAGGAACAGATAATTCCACTAACTCTGTGTAGTTTGTTGGTTCAACACAACTTAATTAGAAGCTGTCACAACTCAGACTGATGCAAACTGTTGCGTTCGTCTGGTTTGTTGCAGCCAGACGTGATTTTTTTTAGGGTGCACTGACTTTGCCTCATGCACAAGCTCCCCTCTGCACACCTGTTTGGATTCAGGTGTTGCATTTGGTCACATTGAACGTTACTCACTGTGTCTCTAATCAGTCGGATGGAGGATTCTGCAGATGATGCACGTCCTAGAGGACATGATAAAAGGGATTTTCACACCGATTATGTTGAGCAACAACCTAAATAAACAGCAAGTCGGGACTTCGTTCTTGGCTGGCGTTGGGCCTGTGATAAGTCATTCTCTGTCTGCTCCTGCCCCACACAAAGAGAACACATTCCTGTGTGAACAGGCTGCAAGATGAGGGCTCCCAACCTTTTATTGCAACACATGAAGCTTATCATTGCCAATCGCCGATCAGAGGCACAGCAGGTGCGTGCAGGCACTGGCAGAAATTGGCGCTAAATTACGAGGTGACGGTAAGAAGGAACGAGCGAGGCCTGGTTCAGGGAGGCTGTTGTACCCTGGAGGGGAACGAGGGGAGGCGAAGTGTGAGAAGCTTCACTGTCACAGTCTCGAAGGGGCCGAGAAAATTCACAAATGCTTCATATTTCATCGTGAGCTCTTTTCCGGAAAGTACTTGAGATTGTTCCAAAATCGATCCCAGAGGAGTTGCTCAAGAGTCAAAGTTGTCTTGAACTTCGGAGACTTACAAGTAAACACGAAAATCACACAACGCCCAGCAGGAATCCTTCATAAACACTGAAAATCTGGAAAGAGGCAATCACACTAGCCTGTAATAACATGCCTCCTGCTGGAGCAGAAGAGGGAGTCCAGTTGAAAGCAACACAGAGGAGACAGCGTACAATTAAAAATGATTTTATTCTGATTGATAATAAATCTGTGTTTTGACAGAGTAAGTTCAGACCAGCAGCGCCGAAGCACGCATTAAACATTGCCCTTAAGCAAACAAAGAAAATTAGACTCAAATTGTGCAAAATTCAAGACAACGTTTGTGCTTCAGACATTCCTGTCAGAAGATTTACTGCATTTAGAACCACAGTGAAGGCATTTTAGGTGTTTAATGTGGTTAAAGCACACAAGAGCACGACAAAGGTTTTAAATCCAATCTGTGGCCTGAATTTTACTTTCTAAAGTCTCTGGAGATGTTGTTTTATTTCCTCCTCTGCAGGTTTAGCGAGCGTGTCTCTCCTGTGGGGATTACCTGTAGCCTCGGATTACTGCAGAAGATTCATACTCTGACTAAGAGGGATTGGAAGATGCTGATGGTCATTCACTGATTAATGGATGCTTTGCGTCAGGGACCTCGGTGATGTAACGAGGAGGGAAAGCCGCGGCTAATTACCGCAGAGACGCGCCCTAGTCCATTAACACTGATTGACCTGAGCCCCGCTCTGACCTCGGCCTCCAGGTCCAACATCTCACATAAACACGGATTAACGGAGCCTGAAGCGAATGAACGAGCGTCGGTGAGCCGATGAGCACATGTGATGACAACCGAAGCCGTCCAGCGCAGAGGGACGCACCACGAAGCCAGTTCAGCTTCGCCAGGCTTCCTCCGAGCTTCAACGACTGCCTCGACTCTCTTTGCTCACCAGGCTTCCTTCTTGTTTCTTCATCTGACTTTTCTTCTGCTTGAAACTGAGCGGCACCTACTTCTGTCGTTATGTAGGAATATAACATTAAGAAGCGACACTACAAATAATGAAAGCGAGGAAAGCTGGTAGACAACTGGTGAAGTTATTGTTCTAATTTTGCTACTTGGTTCGCTCTCAGTGGAGCTTCTAGTTTCTAACACTACAGCTGCACATTAGCGCTCTTTAACTTTGTATTTCATACATTTAAAAACGGTGCCCAAGGAGTGCATTTAGGTCTGTACAAAAATAAAGGAGGCATAGAAATCCATTTGGCCAAATCAAAGTTAAATTAATGTTATTAACTGGATATTCTGTGGGATTAATGGCAGCAGACTAACACGTCTTCTAACCTCTGCTCTATTAGCTGCAACAACAGCACAGTAAAACAGAGTTAGGAGCAAATCAGGAACAAATATAATGTATTTGAGCTGTAGTCGGTGTATCTGTTGATCATCTTTCTGTTTTGGTAACGGCAGGTTTTTGGAATATATGGATTCTATTGACTGAAATGACAAATTATCCTTTAAAACTGGAATTCTAATTTCTGCAGAAATGTCAAAATCAGGTTTACTGCTTTGTTAGCAGTAAAGAAGGAACTCAACCGCCCCATTACAGAGTAAAGAAAAGGAAAATGTCAAATGACAAGATCGTGTTTTACATTTTAGCAGAGCACATACATAAGTCGGGGCTGCTCGGTGGTTAGCGCCGTTGCCTCGCAGCTAGACGGTTGGTGTCCCGGTGAGGACACCCGGGATCTTCCTGCGTGGAGTCTCCATGTTCTCCCCGTGCAGCGTGGGTTCTCTCCGGGTTCTCCGGCTTCCTCCCACAGTCCAGAAACATGTTGAGGTTAATTGGTGATTGTAAATTGTCCGTAGGTGTGAATGTGAGTGTGCTTGGTTGTCTGTCTCTAAGTGTAGCCCTGTGATAGACTGGTTACCTGTCCAGGTGAACCTGCCTTCACGCTGAGTCAGCTGGGATAGACTCCAGCCCCCCATAGTGAGGATTAAGGTGTAGAGATGATGGATGGATGGACATAAGTTGGAAACACTAGAAACCTGAAGTTGACTTTCCTGAAGTAACTCAACCCAGTGGCATTTCTATGACTCGTTAATGTAATTTGGATGAACTTAAACCAATTGAAGCAATTATTTTAGTTGGTCCAACAGTGACACGTATTGATGCTGTTTCTGCTGAATGCATGGAGGGGACCAGTGGCGTCGCTGCAAGGCTTCGTTCAACATTCAGCTCAGCAGGTTTGCAGATCAGCTGAGGATCTGGATCATGAATCGGTGAAGGGAGACGCTTCTCACAGCTGATTTAAACCCCAAACCCCGAACAGGACGTCCTCCAGAGCAGGTCAGCTGTGCAGCATCAGTTACCATGGCGACCTAGCAGGTTACAAGACCGAAAACTCTGACTTCAGGCTCAGTTCTTCGCAGTAGAGCCATCGGTTTCTGGTTATAGCACAACGCATACAGCAGTGGGGTTGTGTTTGTCCACAGCCGTCGCGGACCACTTGTACTCGTCGGGGTGCAGCACAGAATAACCCACGCCCTCCACCGACCTCCTCTTCTGGACCCGATGGAGGAGGATGCGGTAGGTTCCCGTCAGCGGGCTCCTGCCGTCCAAGCAGGGATTGTTCTGGAAGTGAACCGTCACGACACCCAGATCCGACATCAGATCCTTCACCTCCTGCTCCTCCACGCACAGCGCCTGGTCGGGCTGAGCGAAGCGGGCCGGAGACAGCGGCAGCGGCACGTAAGGCTGAGGGTATTCGATCCCCTTGAGCCAAGCGCTGTTTATGATCTCTGCGAGGGGGGTTCGGTCGACCGGAACCGGCCGCAGCATGCCTTTGATGACCAGCTGGCAGGGATCGGGCACGTAGGCTGGGATGGCGTAGGAGCCCTGGAGGATGCAGCGCTTCAGCTTGCCCATGCTGTCGCCGTAGAAGGGCAAGGTCGCCGTCACCATGAAGTACAAGAGGATCCCCAAGGCCCAGATGTCCGAGTAGCGCCCGAAGTAACACTTGTCTTTGAAAAGCTCCGGAGCGGCGTACGGGGGCGAGCCGCAGAAGTTGGTGAGCAGCTCGTTAGCGCCGCTCTCCGTGCTGAAGCCGAAGTCGCCGATCTTGATGCAGTAGCTGGTGGTGTAGAAGATGTTCTCGGGCTTGATGTCTCTGTGGACGATGTTGTTGTCGTGCTGAAATTCACACAGAGGTGGACGGGAAGGGTCAGCGTCATTTTACTTGAACTAAGATGAAAAAAGGCATCATGACACTGAGGGAGTTTGCATGTCCCTCCCAACATCGCTGCAGCTTTGTAATAAAAAAGCATAAAAAAAAAAAAAACACACATTATTCTGTAAACAACAACAACAACAACAACGGCCTTTCTTCACCTTCCACTCTGTGTTTGCCACTGATTGTCTGAAATAGTAAAAGATTATTTCTCAGTATTATTATTATTATTATAGCAACAACAGATAATTTGTTTGCATCAGTAATTTAATCCTTTTCCTTCTGGAGGCCTGTAGGTTTAAACCTGAACCTTGTAATGATGCACACATGGTCATAGAAAAATAAATCTTGCCCACAATGTAAAAAAGAAAAACAAAACAAACATCCAAAGAAAAACTGGATGCTTTGTTGTTCATGATATTTTTATCCGATTTAAAAACACACCAGCATAACACTGTCATAATAATGTTGGCATCAACTTAACATTATGTGTAATTTAAACCTTCTGCTTTGGTTAATTTATAACTAAATTCACACTTTATAGGCTTGATAACTTATTAATGCTAATGTTAATTAAGTAAATAACACTAATCATTTTAAATAACATGTTTTATTTGAGTCACCAACGACGAAAAACTTTTATTAATGCGACTAATTAAAGCCTGAACCATGAAATATTTTCTATTTTTTTTAAAAACTGGAGTGTTTATTGAACCTTCTGACAAATTATGGGGAAAAGTTTGTATAAAAATTTGCATATATGAGTTTTAATTTGTATAATTTTTGCTACATCCGGCCTTTTAGATGCATGAATATCTGATCCGTGGTGGATTATCTGTGGGCTGCATGTGTCTGACACACTCGGTGTTACTAACATTACCTTTGATTATGGAGGAAAAGCTTCAAACTCGTTGTAGTTTGTTAGCTGAGCATCATTTCTGAGTGTTCTGGAAATAACTCAGCTGCTCTGAATGTGTTTTATAAAGTCTGAGTTCAGCTTTTGCTCCATGTTTATCCCTCTTTCCCCTCCTTCCTGTCGCCTCTCGACTGGCCGCCACTCACATCAACGCAGTCACAACATTCACAGCTCACCATGTGTTTGACGGCGGACACGACCTGTGCAAACACCAGCTTGGTCTCCAGGTCGCCGAGCTTCCCTCTGGTGGTGATTCTGGAGAACAGGTCCCCGCCGCTGCCGTACTCCATCACCAGGTAGAGCTTCCGGCTGCTCTCGATCACCTCGTAGAGCCGAACGATGTTGGGGTGGCACAGCTTCTCCATGCAGCCGATCTCGGACGACGTGAACGCCTGCTTCTTCTTGTCCAGACGCACCTTGTCCACGATTTTAACGGCGACTCTCTCTGAGGCAGAAAGAGGGAGGCTGTCAGGTTAAAGAGGGTCTGACGAGGTGAAGGTCACTTAAACACAAAAACCAGCAAAGGCAGATGGATGCTACATGAGGAATTCACTTCTGGCAGCTGATTTAATTGCAGGATTGCTGCAGGATTATTTGAACTATGACAGGAATGTGGCTCAGACCAGGAGCCCCCCTGCAAACCTGCACAGAGCCCCAGCAGCATGCAGGTGTAACCCTGCTCAGCAGAAACTAAACTCACTGCATGAGGTCTGGAGGATTGTGGGCGATCAGAAGGGCTCATTCAGGACCTCAGGTTTCAGCTTCTGACATTAAAACGATTCACAAACATGCAACAGCACTTATTCACAACTACAGCCCCCCCGAAGGTCAAAACTCTGGAATACGGAAAGAAAACGTAAAAAAGTGTCGGACTATGGTGATGTTTTATTAATGCATCAGCTGCATTAAGCTGCTGATAGCTTTAATAATCACCACCATGAGCTGAACAATAACAATAATAATACTTTATTGATCCCTTACAGAGAATTTCCATTCACAGTTACATCCGTCCAAGAAACATAAAGACAATAAGTGGAGGAGACAGGAAGTGTCGGGTCTGCCAGCCAAACCGGCGCTCGTATCAATTAGAGGAAAAAGGAAAAAAAATGTCTGTAAGATGTGACAGTCACACATTCTTATTTATCTGTAAAGCTTTTACTGGATTTTTACCCCCTTTCATTCCCTCACTGAGTGTTTTAAATGTGACTTCTTACCGTAGACGCTCAAATGATTGGATCACTCTGCAGGTATCGGCTGTTTTTACTAAACCTGGACACCGAAATAATCTGATGTCTGACTTGGTTTCATGTTTTATTGCTTTCAGGGAAATATTTTGTCAATGCAACGTCCAATATTTCTGTTTTTAGGTCAAATATGTCGTTTTTCAAGCGTCACATTACTTTCCTGCCTCAGTATCACTTCTTGCTTTTCTATCGTTGTCATTTTCTAGCTTACTCATTTTATTTTCAGTAAAACTTATTACTTTGGTCCTCTTGTTTTTCTATTATAAGCACTGTGTTTTCTCATGTTGTGTCATTTTATTTTCTGAGCAATATAAAGTTTTATCTTAACTTATTCTATCTTATTTAACCTTAACTTTGCTTAACTTAACTTAACATGTCTCATCAGAACTGAACTGAACTGAACTCCACTCATCATATGTCATCGTATCTTAACTTAGCTTTAGCTTAACTTAACTGTAACTTAGCACAACTTAATTTAATTTAACTTAACTTTACTTATTGTTTTTTAGCTTAACTTAACTTTAGTTTAACTGGCCTTTCACTTAACTCAGCTTAATTTAACTTAACGTGTCTTGTCTTATCATCAAAACTGAATTGAACTTAACTCATCGTATCTTAACTTAACTTTAGCTTAACTTAACTTTAGCTTAACCTAACTTTAACTTAGCTCAAACTAATTTAACTTATTTTATTATAACTTAGCAAAACTTAACATCTCTTGTTGTATCTTATCTATTTAATCTTAACTTATATCTTCTACACCTATAAGCTGGAACATCATGAAGACCATTTTCTTGTTTTTGTATTTTTGGGGCGATTCAGGTTTTTATTTTAATCTTATTTTCCGTCCATTTGTTCTCGTTTTAGTCGATTAGTTTGTTGTTAAAACTAAAACATCTACTAAATGTGCCTTTAGACATTTATTGTTGATGTAATCCAGATTTATTTCTTTTATTTTCTTTCAATAAACGAGGCCTTCCCGCCCCAACGTGCTCCCAGTTTGAATAACCGTTGAATGAATGTTGACTAAACACGACTAACTCTGGACCTCTGACCTTTAGTCAAGGTGTGGACGCCCAGCCTGACGGTGGAGAAGTTGCCCTGGCCGATCTCCCCTCGCAGCTCGTAGAAGCCGACCCTCCTGCCGAGCATCATCTCGTTGATGATCCTCTCGTTGTGGGCCATGTCGTAGACGACCCTCTCAAACGGGGTCTGGTTCATCCTCTCTGCTTCGCTCAGCGGCGGCACAGAAGCTGCTGCTGAGGACGACGAGGGCTTCGCTGACTTCTCGCCCTTTGGAGACTCATCGTTGGGTTTTCTGCTCAACTTCTGCTTCTGCCAGAGTCGCGTTTTGATGGCTTGGAAAGAAAACCGAGAAATAAAAGGAGTTTGACTCAGAACTGAGGCGGCGGCGGCACCGTTTTACTGCGTGGACCTGCAGAACTATGACAGTAAATGCACTTTTTAGTCCCAGTGTTGTGGCTGTTTTCTGCTCTGGAGTGTTTGTTCGCTGCTCTGAGTCAGCAGACAGGTAGCGAGGCCACCGCTAACGAGATTACCCTCAATGTCCACTTACTTGATCCCATATAACCGTCTAGCCTTTTACATCACCTCTTATCTGAGCGTTTATGTAAGCGGTCTGCAGGGGAAGCTTATAATCATAGTAATAGTATTAATAATGACTGTGCTTGTAAAAAAGGAAAAGGAAATCAGGAACAGAGAAAACACATCGAAGAAGCAAAAGTGGAGAAAATACAGTTAAACCTGTGAAAAGTTTTACAAAATAAATCACTGAATGAAGTAATAAAAGCACCATAAAAATGTCATATCCAGTTACAGGATCTACCCTCATATTAGTTCTGCAGATCTCCACAGCTGATATATACTTTTGGATCTCGTTAAATCAGCTCCAACTTGCATGTTTTCATTTTTTGATAAAGGACAAAAGCAGGATACGTCGACGGCGTTTCCTGTTGTTGGGCTGTTCTGGGAAGTCTTTGGAAACGCTTGTTAAGATTCTTTTTTTTTTCCTTCCTTTTAAATTTTCTCTTCATTCGTCTCCAGCGGGACAACGTGCTGGCTTTCATGCTAACCTTGCTCCAGTTGTTTTTACAGGAAACTCCTGATTGTGTTGCATAAAGACGGACGACAACGGGGTCAGGTGTCAGTTTGTCTGAGTCCTGTGTGGGCGTCTCGAGGAGAACAAATAATCGCCGTAAATGACCACACGTGTGATGAATCAGTCCGATAAACGATAAAGCAGCCGATGATGAACAGCCGATGATGAACTCTGATATGAAACTGGAGTAAATCTAAAGTTTAGCGACACTCTGCCTCCTCCTGGTCGCTGTGGGTTAAATTTATCTGATCTCGGGCTCGGTTCTCAGAATGGCCTGGATTACTGGCTGCCTTTAGAGCATTAGTGGGTCATTTGTGAGTGTAAAAAGGCTATTTATAGGAAACTAATGAAGGCAGACCAGACTGACAGACAGACTCACTGCAGGCCATTTAACTCATCAGGAAATGCTTATTAGAGTCAGCTTTTGTTTCAGCACGACATTGATGAAATAAACATTCGTTAACATGATTCTACTGATTGAACTTGTGTGAACATGTTTGCTGGTGTGTGCATCTACAAAGACGTACACGGTAAAAGAAATAATGTTTTAACAGCTTTTAACTGTAATTCTTTCACTTTTACTGTCATGTGTTACATGTTCTTCCTGCTGACAAGTAAAATCACAAAAAAAATAGAAATGTACATGTTGCTGTAAAAACAAAAAACTGTAAAGAAAAATATTCACATCAAAATTCTGTATTTTGGCAAAAAGTCATGAATTCTTTTACTGTCTGACTAACATTACACTGTTTTTACCGAATTTAAATCAGCTAAAAAAAAATGTTTTTCTTTTTTTAAAAACATTTGTTTGAAAAGAAAACTCGTTGCATTCAGGATAAAAAGATTAAAAAGATTTTTTTTTACTCTTTTAACCTCCAGGTTCTGTTTTGTTTTTATGTTTTATTTTTTTAATTTTAAAAATGTTAATTAGTTTTCCACAATGTTTGACTGTAAAATAACACATTTTTAAAAATTCTCTACAGCATTTAAATCTGCTAAAACAAAGGCAAAACATTCGTTTAAACATATTTTCTATCAAATTTACTAGAATTTGAGTTTTAAAGGATTCTGCTTTTATGAAATATGTTTTTTCTGGCGCCCTCCTTGCTACCACATTTTTTAAATTTTATTTTATTTTATTTTTTTATTGTTTACAGTGTATGCTGTATATATAAAATACACCTCCTTTACCTAATTAACAAATGTAATAATGTAATTACTAAGAGAAAAACATCTTCAGTGAGTATTTACAGCTTTATCAGCTGCAAAATGCTGCTTTATTTCCTAAATAAGTAAATGAGTGATTCAGTGGTGAATCAGCCATAATTTATCTTTACAGGGTAAAACAGGCCACTGCAGGTTCACTAATGAACGGTTTAATAGTGCTTTAAATAAGGCATCAACAGGAGCGGTGCCGCTATCAAAGTTGGTGACCTATTAACCAATAGATGCTCATACGGGATTTTATTTTGGTTATAATGAACCAACAAGTCCACAGTAATGAATGTTAATTAATGGAGGATTTTTAAAAAAAATAATCAATGCAGTAAAAAGACAAACCGCCCGTCGTACTGATAAATGATAGAAGTTAAACATATACCTGATGTAAGACATTAATAAACGATTTATGAGCCTGTATTTGTTGTATTTTTACAGAACTGCAGCGAGTTAAATCACATAAGAGTGAAGAGCAGGTGGGTTTACCTGGGAGCTGCGGGTCCTTCATGTCGCCTCTCAGGCTGCAGCACCTGCCTGTGACTGAACATGTGAATGGAGCCTCAGAGGACTAAAGGACTCCTCAATCCTATTAACGGGCGTATTAGTGGCCTGCTCACTGCCTCCTCACACACAGTGACACAATGGAAACTGCAAACGCATTTTCACAGAGTTAAATAACCGTGTCTCATGTTCACTTTCATACGCTGGAGCTCATTTATCTGGGAGTATTTTTTACAGTGTTTCTGCTGTAATTTACCTAAACTGTATGAATAATTAACAAACGATAAAAACACGAGGTTTACTGTTTAACTGAGCAGACGTTTCACTGATATGCTGTATTTTTATAGGACTGCCACTGGACTGAACTCTAGCTACCTGCAAATTAGGACATTTTCTTCTTTGAAAACGTATAAAAACTGTGACTTGCAGACAAATACTGTAAATAAAAACGTGTCTTTAATGTTTATGGAGCAGAATTTAGATCTTCCAACTCTGTTTAACATTTAAAAATGCATTTAGCATGAAAACACAGAAAACAAGAAACTTTACCTTTTAGAAATAATTTGGGAAGTTGCTGCATCTTATTCCTGTTTTGCAGTTTAACCAATAAATGAGACTACAGCTACTATCTAAGCTGCTATAATCAATATTTTATATCAACAGTGGATCTTTTTACTATGTGCATGATAAAAGTTTAAATTATGGTGAAGAACAAACAGTCATCAGCGGACTTTGCTTCAGTTTTATGCAGCATTTTAACATCTTTCTGCTCATTTTGTTTCGGTTTGCAGCTCTCGACTTTTATTTTGAATGTGTTCCTGAAGCGTGGTGGAGACCCAAACCGAGCTAAAAGTAAACTGACTGTTGCATTCATCGAGCAGCCAGAAACAGAACTCTAAAGAAATGCAATGGAGCTTAAATGCTTAATAGTCTGACTCCAAGTTCACCACCAACGACTGCAGACCTGCACTCCCTCCGTTAACCTGACGACAGCTGAACACGTCGGCTTCGTGTCTGAGCGAACGTCCTCATCACCGCTCTGTAAAAGCTGCTGCGACAGTCTTACTTTGGACACAGCAGAAGTCTGAACCACATGCAGTCACATTAAAGAACAGAAGCAAGCAGCAGCACTCAGAGTTCTGTGAAGGCGCCTGTGGACGGATTTTTCCACATTTCAGCTCCAACATTGGTTCAGAATCACCACAGAGACCTGAAGACAGAGTTCACCTTTCACACTCGCTTCACTCTGCAGCTTCACATCTATTACAAAACAGAAATGCTCATGAAAATAAAACTAAAATAAATAAAAGATGAATGACACTCACCAACGATGAATGAAATCCATTTATTTGCTTGTAGAGCGAACATGAACCGGTGCTGAAGTTCAGTGTGTTGCTTGCTTCCAGCTGTTTGTTGGAGTTTTTCCTCTGAGCAGCTTCAGACGGCAGCAGGATCCATGTGAGCGTCTCTGCACAGAGACACCAGAATACATTCACCAACAAGAAGCCCCGCTAACTTCGTTACCTACTTATAATTATAAATGATCCCCGACATGGAGACAGGATGGATCAGGACCCGGTCACACTGTGTTCTCTTCACAGGTACGGCTTATAATCTGAACTTAAATGACTTGTGACATGTCGGCGGTCGTCCTCACGAGTCCTGAACTCCACCGCAGCCCTCGGAATATTTTTAATTTTAAAAGCTGCAGGTAGATTGTTATCACACATGGACAGAATGTTTTAGTCACATGAACCAGCATGTTAGTTATCTGGATGGTTTTAAAAGCTACACAGCGCTTAACTAACCTATTAGACCACCTGTCCATTATGTTAAGCACTGTGTATATATAGAAAGTGCTTTAATTCTCTCAGCTCTCTATGTTTTACCATTTTGAACAGGAATGAGGAACTTCCAACTGAATTCACCGTTTTATACCCAAATCTGAGCCACTGGGCTTCTCTGAGGAGTCAGAAATTAATCAAGCATCAAGTAAATAACTATAATTTGACGTCTCAATCAAGAAATAATCATGTGATTTACAGTTTTTTTGTAAACTCTTAATTTGAAACTTCATGGATAACAATAATAATTATATTTTAGCATCAAAAACATCATTTTGGTTAAAGAGCTTCTACATACAGGCGTATCAACCATCACAGAAACAGAAGAAATGATTAAAGTAATTACCAGTGCTGTTACTTTAGAGCCACTGTGGCGTAAACCTGACACTGAGTGGTGGTCGAATACATTTGTGAAGCTCTGTGGATGTATTTTTATTATTTTTGTTGCTGCTTTATGATGCGATAGAGCTCGCCTGATGTCCTGTAGCTCTCTTAGATAGCAAACATCCCACCTGAGGATCCACAACATTAAAATAAATAAAGTTTAAAACCTACATTTATGAAATAAAAACATACATAACTGTCCAGAGCTAGTTGATGCCTGACTGAAGCCATGAGGAGCGTTGAGGTGAAGTGACCTCTGTGTGACTGACTCTAATAAACCAGTACTGTTCTGTATCCAGGTGGTCTGAAAGGAGCCCCACAGGTGCAGCGTTGTGTTTACAGCTGCTCTCTACTGCCCCCCAGTGGACACACCGGGAGTAATGTTGGGTTTTGTGCATTTTCTGTAAATATAATTCGCCAAAAAAATCTAGTTACTTAAGCTAAACGGTAAACATTTCAGTTTTTATCCCACATCACCCTGGTTTGTGGCCTCCGTCACCTCCATCCTGACATTTCCACATCACGCTGCACGTTGGCGTCCGAGGCGGGAACCCGCTTTGATGGGCGTCTATTTCTAGCCAATAGCAGAGCTCCGAGTCACGCTCCGTCCAATCAGCGACGAGGACCAGTTGGCGCGGCCTCACCGAAGCCCGGAAGCACATGCTGGCGCGCTGCTGCCGCTGATGTTGTTATGGACCGGGACATGTAGCCTGAAAACACCCGGAGACGCTTCTGTGGTTCGGTTTTTTTTTTGGAAACTTAACGTTTGTGTAGAATATTTATTTTTTAAAAACGAAATGGCAGCGACGGTGGCGACGCCCGTCACCCCGACGGAGCACGACCCGGACCGGTGCGGGAGCGAGGAGGAGAGCCGCGGGGCCGAGGCGGAGGAGAGCGGGCAGCCGCAGCAGACAGGCCCCGGGGCCGCCGGGAGCCACAGCCGGCTCTCCAAGCTGCCGCTGGCCCGCATCAAGGCGCTGATGAAGACCGACCCGGACGTGTCTCTGGCCAGCCAGGAGTCCGTGTTCATCATCGCTAAAGCCACGGTAAATAAAATACAATAAAAATAAAATAAAATGAACACTAACAGACTGTGTGCTGCAAACATGTGACACTGGGATGAAATTCAGCTTCATGCATTTTATTATATCGTTATTATAAGTGATTAATATCTTATTTCTATCGGGGCTGCACGATGTTGGAAAACATATTTTGCTAGATGTTGTTTTTCTGCGATATATGAAGTGATAGAAAACTACAGGAGTTCCCCAGATGTCTGAATATCTCACATTTTTATAGAGAAAATAATAATTCTAGAAGCATTTGAGCGATTTGGTAAATCTCTTATCATCCAGAGGTGTTTAAAGCTCACATTAAGGCCACGTGTTCTCACATCAACCCACAGTAAAGTCTGCATCCTTCATCATCGCTGAACCCCTCAGCAACGTGGCCTTCAGTCTGAAATGCCTTTAACAATAAACTGATTATAAAAATGACATTTATTAAAATGATTAATGCATTTTCAGGACAAGTTTTTGAGTTAAACAGCTGCAGCCGTCCTCAGATGTGTTCACAGCCTCCCATTAAAGAGGAAAAAACAGCTTCAGTCACTGGAATAAGCTGAAACTGACAAAAGTAATAATACATTTAAAAAAAAATTGAGTTGTGGTTCAACAGAAATATATATATAAGAAAACTTCTGCACCTGTTGACAGGTATTTTTGGCCCACTGCTCATCAGCAAACTGCTCTAATTTGTCCAGGATTTTTTTTTCAATTATTCTTTTCAGCCAGAATTGAAAAGCAACGTTTTATTTCACTAAATTATAATTTAGCAAATTTTTATTTATTTTTACTTTTTTCAGTTTCTAGTTATTTGAGTGACTGTTGTTGTTTTTGTCTTTTTTTTATTGGACGCTTCATTGGAGTGAATACAGCAGCTTTGTGTCTGATCCTAAACAGACTTGATGCTCTCACTTGTACGATCGACTGGAGCAGCATTAATAAAGTGGACAATCAGACCCAAACAGAACTCCAGCGTCCAGTTGGACCGCAGGTTTGCTGCAGCTGTGACGGCGTTCACTCGTGTCTCACTGAAAACCAGCTGCGTGACTCTATCGTGTTCTGCTTGTCAAGTAATGAGATCATGTTTTTAAACCCCTCTTTGGCAGCTTTGTTAATTAGCAGCTACGTCGTTTGGAACCTTTCTGGATCCAGACCAGCTCTATGATTTAGGTGCTGTTCAGATCTGGCTGTGGGCTCATCGCTCAGAGCTCTGTGCTGCTGATCTAAACGCTCAAACATCTGAGAGGCGCTGCCAACAAAGTACCTGTTTTGGGTCGGCGTCATCCTCTCGGCAGCTGAAATATGTTCGTACGACTGATGTTCTTGCAACCGAATCTTGCTTTTCGGTGTTTCTCTCCTGCTCGGTCTGCAGATGTGGAGGCTGCACGTCGACAAGAAAACCCAGCGTGTCCAAGAGCCTTTACAGTAAATGATGATCTGTCAGACGCACTCGTCCTGCAAATTAGTCTTTGAAAACAAGAATCATGCAAGTTTTCTGTTTCTATCAAGCAGGCGGGAAAAAAGGTGTAATGTGATGTGTTTGAGGTCATTTGGCTTATTTCACGTTTCCCAGTGTTGATGCTGAAACTAAACATCGTGCAGCTCTTGTTTCCGTTTTAATTTAGAATTGACTAAACCAATCGGGACCAAAGCGTCTCAGCCTGCAACGCTTCTGGTAACCGTGTGAACATGCATCCAATAAGGCTTTGCTAGAAACTTATTCCATGACGTGATGCCAGCAGCATGTTGGAGCTCTGATGTCCAGCTGTGTGACTTTTTAGCTAAAATTATAACAGTTAACCCTTAATAGATGGTAAGTCCGCTCACAGACGGAACCTCGTTAATGTTGTGTTTGTACTAAATGACAACAGAAATGAAAGGAACATGAAATGAACTGTTCACATCCATCCATCTTCCTCCGCTTTATCCGGAATCTGGTCTCGGAGGCAGCAGCCTTAGCAAAGCCGCCCAGACTTCCCGATCTGCACACACCTCCTCCAGCTCTTTCAAGGGGACCCCTAGGTGTTCCCAGGCCAGTTGAGAGACATAATCTCTCCAACGTGTCCTGGGTCTTCCCCGAGGCCTCCTCCTGAACTGTTCACAATCAGGTCTTACTTCTTGTGGATGAATTTGGGTTCTCGTGAATTTTGGTGGGAAAATATCAGATGTTCCTATTAGTTAAACAGAATATATGAGTTTTTGTTTGATTTTTTTTGTTTTTTTCTTGCAGGAGTTGTTTGTGGAGATGATTGCCAAAGACGCCCTGGTGTACGCTCAGCAGGGGAAGAGGAAAACTTTGCAAAGAAAAGATCTGGGTGAGTGATGTGAAGATCGTTTTAATGCTAAAGACGCTCCGTGCTTCAGGTCTGTAACGTAGGATTAGTCTCTTCAGTCAGCGAGTACCGAGGGAGTCACGGCGCTAACGTTTGGGTTCGGTGCGTACTTTGGTCTCGAGGTCGTGGTTCTGGATATTAAGCTGCTTTATTCTATTAAACACTGATTCACTGAGCAGACTACGGACACGTCTTCCTTTAAAAAGTCGTCCGATGCAGCTGAAAGTGCTGCAACCTACTAATGAAAACTGCTTGATATTCATTAGCGTGCAGCATTTAGACGATTAGCAGCCCTACAGGGAGCGACAGCAGATGTGTTTTAGCTTGACTTTAGCTCGTGTGTGTTCATAAAGAGAGGACTTGGTGACGGCGCTACTTTAATAGTGTTTAAATATGGCTGCAGATCTGCTGCTTTGGAGATTGTCGTCGCTTCAGCTCGCTCTAAATGGCAGAAAAATGCTGCTTAAATGCCACCAGAAGCCGGTTTCACCCACTTCCTCTCTTGTAGCGCTGATGTAAACATCCAGGTGATTCTGTCTGAGACGGGTTTGATGCACAGGCGGCTACACACCTGATCACAGATGAACAAACCCGCCGCCGTGTTGCTTTCATCTTTAAGTCCGTCATCAGTGAAGCTAGCTGAGAAGTCGCAGCGTCTCTAAGCAGCAGATCTTCAGGATGGAGGAGCGTCTTCAGGCTCTGGTTGGTCTGTTTGATAGATCTATAAAAGGGGAAAGTTAATAATCGAGTTTCGTTCTCAGGATAAAAGTTCTGCACTTGCATCGGCTGCATTCGCTCAGAACACAACCGAAACATGTCCGTGAAGGTTCTCAGTCCTCCAGGTCCTGGTTCTTCTGATAGATTAATCGTAGCAGCTGGACCTGCTTGAGTTCGTTGAAGACGTCAGCAGCAGTCTTTGGAAAGACCATCCCTCAACAGAGGTGGAGGTCTGAGGCGTCATCTCTCACCAGTTTACAGTTCAGTCCTAAGATCTCTCCCCAGGAAGATGCAACCACATCCACACCGAGCCACAAAGACCCTAACGAACCCCACGGTGGCAGGGGAGCACTAACGACCCACATAACGAGGGGGAGGAGCAACAAACCCACAATTAAAACCAAACTCAGGTGTTAGTGGCTCCTTCAGGATATCAGTATCTGGAACTAGTCAGTCAGAGCTGATGAAGCCTCTTGGATGAAGGTGGAACGTCTTCAAGGAACTCAAGCAGGTCCAGCTGCTGCGATTCATCTACGAGAATAACACACCTGAAAGGCTCATTAAAAAAAACAACTTGATTTCGGTATGAATACTTGGACACTTGGACGGATTCCCATTGCGAGCAGCTCTTCAGCTCTTTGAACGCCTGTTGGAGGGCTTTACCTCGACAACACGATGAAGAGGTTTTGTTGTGCAGCCGTGTTGTAGCTCAGTGTGCTTCAGCTTCTTCCACTGAATGCTCCTCTGTGAGCTTCATGATGAAGCAGAACATCTGGTCTGACGCTGGTGGATTGTAGCTCTGGTCTAAATCTGCCACCGTTCTCCAGTCCTGAGCCGGTTCATGGTTCTATCACTAAAGCTGATGATTTCATATTGTGCAGAAGTATAAACGCTTTCACTGATAGGCTGGTGCAGCGCTGACGGTGCGACGGTAAAAACCTTCCCCCTCTGTCCTCTTGTCTCCACAGACAACGCGATAGAGGCCATAGATGAGTTTGCATTTCTCGAAGGTAAGCCTCGCAGAGACGACGAAAAATTCCTCAAGATCCTCGGCATCATCATTAAATAAATACAGCTATGCAACTTATTACATTCTGAGAGTGCAATAACTCAGCTATGCAACTTATTACATTCTTTATTTAACTGCTGTCCATTATGCTTTTAATGTGACCAACCTCCAATTCCACGCACAACACAAGAACACAGAACCGTTGAGCTTCCTCCTGCAGATATGTACACATTTAATGGACCTCGTTGGCCGCGTTTTGCACCAGAACATGTTGTACTAATTCTGATCTTTCTCTGCAGGCACGCTAGATTAAAGACAGCTTCAGGAGACCGAGTCTGAAAATCCAGAAACCATCCGAGAACAACTTTCCACCGCAGGAGCACAGCTTGTTGTCAGAGACCTGGTGGTACTTTTCTAAGTCGAACCCTCAGATCGGATGTTTGTAAATGCTTTTATACGACGGGCCCTTCAGACTTTTCATACTTAATTTTGAAGACATTGATGGTGATATGTACATTTTTATGTAAATATTTGTGAGATACTACTGTACGACGAAATAAATGGACGTTTTAAGCAACTGGGTTGTGTTGGAATGAAACCGCTGCACAGGTTCACCTTTAGCTAGAAACCGGATTCAATCTGCAGAACAAATATTGTCGGATCCGATCAGCGTCACCACTCGTTCAGCAGGAGTGTGTTTCAAAGACTTCAGTATAACAATTATTTTCTCTAGCTGCCCTGACAACCTCGTTAGATGTTGGACAAAGTCATCGTCTCACCTGAGCCAAAGAGTGTTTTTTTGCTTTTCGCCTCCCGAGCGCTGGCAGCCTGCCCCGTCGGTCCTATTTTCATTTTGTCCAGTTAAACGCCTCGGCTCACCTACACCCTCTGAGTAAATAATCTGGACTTTTATTGAAGTGGGAACCGAATGGATGTTTTGTCCGATTTTCAGAGGAACCAAACCAAACTTTCCCTGGAAATCGTAGAGCCCCGCGGACCGACGAGAAGCTTCCTCGTGTCTGATTTCACTCACATGATCGTCGACAGTAAATGTGTCGAGCTTAATTTAATGCAGAAATTACAGCAGCAGTAACAACCGTAGAAGAAACCGTGCATGTGGGAGCACGTTTATGAACGATAAAACCCTCACAGTTGGGAAACCGCAGCGTGTCGGATACGTAGCTTCCTCGTGTCGTCCCGTGCAGCTCAGGTGCATCGTTTTTATCGTTCTGTGCCAAAGCGGGCCAAACTGCTGTCCAAGGTGCTGATCCGGGGATATCCGGGGACGTGGGAGCTGTCCAGGGTGCTGCGCTTGTCAACACATTTAAAGGATTTCCTCCTCAGGCTAAAAATCATCAGAGGGAATCTTTACCGGTTGAATTTTCAGGGTTAAGCTGATTTTATTTTAGGAAAAGTGGCCGTAAATCTTTTTATAAATTGCATTTCGGATCAACAGGAGTATTGTATTTTTTATAAGATAAGATAAGATATGCCTTTATTTATCTCACAGTGGAGAAATTCACAAATTCACAAATTTTATATATTAATATTTGAATTTGCTGCCTGTTGTGTCAGTTGGACCAAAACCCAGTAACACAAAGAAGTTAGCATTTAGCTAAAGTGCTCCTAATACATACTCTTTTTGGGTCTTTTTTATATTTTAAGCTGATTTTAACACGGAACACTGCATAATTGTGGGCTGTTGCATGAGTTTGCAAATCTTCTAAAGCATTTTTCAAAGTCAGTGTTGATATTTTTCAGAAAAAAAGGCAGAACTGTGGACTGAGGTTGTGATTATAAAGGTGCAAATGGTTGCAACACATCTTTGTTAACGCTGATAACGAGTCAAAGGGCTCTGGTTTCAAGCAAAGAAATCCACAGTGACATATTAGATCCTTTTATTTTCTATTTTTGTCTTCACTAATAGCAAATCCTTTAAAAAAGTAATCCACATCTAACTTTTCGTGCTCCGTTTTGCAGCTGCAGCAGCTCATCTTTATGCATGCGGGCCGTGCAACACAAGCCGCTCGGTGGTGAAACGCTGAAGGTCGAGTTTCTTGCTCAACACGGTGACACTGAGAAAATCACACAGCTCCGAGTCTGCATCAGGAATGTATCCGAAATCTCTCCAGACCCGAGCTGTGTGTTGTTCTTCCTGGCAGCATTTGTTAAACACGTCCAGCAGTGTCCAGTTTCACACTCTGGGCTCAGTCGAGACCCTTTGAGTTTTTGTAGTGGGGATTTTCAAAATAAATGCCTGAGTGTGTTTAAGCTGATTTTCTGGGTTTAGTGTTTCGGGGGGTAATGAAACAGAGCTGTGAGAAGCACAGATGTTTGGTTCCAGAGGAGAACCAGTCAACTCCCTGCAGAGGAATGCCTGACTGGCACAGGGGAACATGCAGTACTCTTTTCTAATAAAATATAATCACATGTTGAATGGTTGGACATCATTTTATTTCCACAGTCAATAAAGACATTCCATTAAGGAAATCTCATGTGAACAGAAAATGCAGCGCGTTCCCTCGTTCAGAGCAGAACATGAACCCAGAATCTGGTTCTCCTTTGTGCTGATGGAAAAACCGGCGTGCTGGGAGAGGAAGCTTTGATCCTGTGGCTTTGGACTCGGAGCTCGATTTGACCGTTTAGCTTTTTCAAAGAACAAATTAGACTGACATTTTTATAATCGTCAGATATCAAATAAAACACAACCAGCTCTGCTTTTCAGTTTGAAGTTAAAGGAATAGTTTCAGGTTCTGGAGAAATGGGCTTAGCTGCTTTGTTGCTGATTTAGATAAGAAGACGTCTGTAGATTCTCAGTCATCCAGGTCACAGCAATCCTAAATCAGTAGAACTGGACTCCTCTGTTTGGTTCTTGAACCATCGTCCAAGAGGCTTCTTCAGTTGGTACTGACTGACTGAGGGTCCCAGGTATGTGTTGTCACCACCAAATTAGGGTTCTATTGGTCCATAAATGACCCAAGACTCACCTGACTCCAGGTGTGAATGCTGAAACCACCAGGTTGGAGATGAGTCGAGATGTTCAGGGTGGTGAAACTTCCTAAGACTGCTTTGTAAGAACCAGATAAGTGGTGTTGTAGACGTCACCACTTATGAGGCAGCAGTGTCATAAACCCGCACCACTCATCAGGGATGTGTAACGCTGTCGTTGTAAACCTCCACCATTTATCAGCTACTTACAAAGCAGTGGTGTCGTGGACGGCACCGTTTGTCGAGGACGTATAACTCGGTGGTGTTGTAGAGCCCCAACACTTATCAGGTACTTATAAGGCAGTACTGTCCCAGACCCATCATCGGCGGGCCATGAGCTGGTGATTTGTGAACCCCATCATTAGAACCAAACAAGTCTGTTGAATCAGAAACGGCATGTCTTCAAGAAGTCTAGCTGCCTTCTGTTGAAGCACTTAGTATGACCTCCATTACTGAGATCTACGAAGACATCTCCTCATCAAAATCAGCAATAAAGCACATAAACCTGTTTCTTTAATCATTTAAGCAGATATCTGATGAGTAGTGGGTGTCTGTGGCATCACTTACATGTAACGCAGGCTGGAGATCTCTCTCCAGAAGGTCTGACCATCATCACCATCTTAAACCATCTCTGACCTGCAGTTCCACAACCATCAACACCTCCAGGTATACGGGTCACGGGCCGATGGGCGGCAGCAACCGTGTGATTTGGAAGTGACGAAATATAAGTGGGTCAGTTACAACCGAAGACGAGGGCGCCCCACAGCTCACCAGGTGAGCGGGTGACCCATGAACAGGCTGTAGCTTCCTGTCGTGGGTTCGACTCCCGCTCACGACTCTTTGCTGCAGGTCTCTCTTCATTCTTCTCCCTCCTTTCCTGTCTATCTCTACCGCTCTAAAATAAAGGCAAAAGCCCAAAAAATATATTTAAAAACCCCAAAAAAATGAAGATGAATCCTGAATAAGGGGTGAGACGTCTTCAGGAGCCAAAAAGAGAAGTCAAGTGGTCTTCTGTTGAAGCTCTGAAGACAGATGAGAAGATCAGGAGCGCTGTTGAGGCTGTGCTCTAAATGTGAAGCATGTTAGCATGCTAACATCAGCTAACGCTAACATGCTGAGGCTGCTGGAACAACATTCAATCAGCAAAGATCAGGCGTTGTTTGCTAAATATGAATGTAATTTACTAACGTATTCGTTTATTCATTTCTTTTCATTGCAATAGATGTTCAGGTGGCGCCGGCAGCTTCTGGTGGAAGTTTTACTGCCCGGTTACTCAGGACAGGTGATCGAGGCAAAACGTTTTTTGACCGCAAAGTGGAGGCACGATGCGATGATGAGATGATGAGATGACTGCAGATGGGAGCAGTGGGTATTAATAGGCTACATAATTGTATTCTTATTTTATGGAAACAATAAAGAATCAAACCAGCTGGAAGCATGTGGACTTTGTTTTGTGGCGTGAGCGGAAACATCATGTACGGATAGTTAGTGACAGCAGAAAACCACGTTTTACACTTTTGAACTCGTTTGTTTATTAGAGTATGAACGTACCAAATGTTATGACAATCATCCTTTAGTTTCATTTAACGAGAACATGGTGGTGATGCTTGAGGGAAACGTGAGGGAAACACCGTGAACATCTGAACCTCATCTCAGGTTGTCCATCGTGTAGCTGTCAAGACGCTTCACTAAAAACAGAAACGTCAGTGGATCAAGACTCCTCACTGATAGAATAAACCAACCTAGAGCTCGCTAATTAACACACAGGTAGGAGCTGTTCCTTTAAGCAGAAGAATGCAAAATAATTTATTGCCAGATTAACGTCTTCAGCAAAGAAAACAAACAAATAAAAGAATGCTGTGCAGGATTCTGTATTGAGAGCTGCATCGCACACAACTTGTTTCGTGGACCTCCCCGTTCGCCTTCTTTCAAAGATTATATCAAGTATTTGCCCCCCTGCATCTTATCCCTCAGAAATCCCCGTCAGGTACAATAAGATCTTCTTAGGCTGCGTGTCCAGCGCGGTGAGCCGAGTCCTCCATCATCTCCTGGAGGCCAGAGCATCCCTCCATCCCTCTGCAGCCCTGCTCCCCCTCGCAGAGGAAGATGGCCACCCCCCTCCTCGGCCATTCACCGCCTGATTTCTTGCATGTCTGCGGCTCCGCACACCTTGACAGGAGATATTTTAATCACTGCAGAGATATGCACAAAATGTCTCCGTCTCACCAGCAGACCTGTAGTCATGTGGAAGGTATGTTTTTGCAGCTGAGATTCCAACCTGATTTCTTGGGTCAAATTCTTGAGTTAACCACACCCCCATCTCACACACACACACACACACACACACACACACGTATATACACATTTTTACCCCAACCTCACCCCTCAGTGCTCAGCCTGCATATTTTCATATCCAGGGATCCATAAGGGACATAATGTTGCCTTGTTGTCTGAATTTTTCCACCGACTGTTTCAGAAGCCAAAGGGATCATTTGTTCGACGTTAAGATCTGTCGAACCACAGGAACTTCTGCGGGCCCGTATTGATCTAACCCTACAAAATATGTCCATTACATGTCCCACATTAGTGTCTGAAGCAATATTTCCCTGCGTGAGAGGTGACTCATGGTTCCAGTCCGGTCCTGCCAAGGCACTCAACATTTATCTACTTTTTTTGTTGTTGTTGCAAAGAACAGTACGTCCAAAGCATTAAGGGTAATGAATTGTGGCGTGTTGTTTGAATTTATATGCTTAATTTATGTAATAATGAGGAGGAAATATCTGCAGGATTATATAGTGGATCCACCCCGGCGGTTTTAACTGAGCTCCGCGGCCAAACATAAAAAAAAAAAAGACAAGGCAGCGTGTCGGTTGAGGCCTTTTCATCTCACCGAACCATCGGCTATAAATGTCACACTTTGGTGCCAATCCAGCAGGAATAACTTGAGGGAAGATACAAGTTTCTGCAGCGTCCAGCAGCAGCAGCAGCCGCCTCAGTAGATCAGAACAGAACGCAGCCACCAGACGAGCTGCGTTTTTATTGGCATTTAAGGATCCACAAAATCCTAAAGTTTGCTGTTGAGTTTTCAGTTTGAGACGATGCAACAACTTTTTTTAAAAAACAAACCCTGAAGCTGTAACAGAATAACTGCAGGTACACAAACCAGGAACTGATTATTATAATTTGTGTATCAAACACTGGATGGAGCAGATGAAGAATTGCAATGTTCAGCTCGGTATCAGGCCCATAGACATCGGCTACACGTCATAATGGTCTCTTTATAATGTTTTCTGTCCCTTATGAGGGAATAAAATCTTTCACTTATCATCAGGATGAAGACCTTCGTTCATCTGATGTAAAAGGTTCCAGTGGAGATGATCCATGTTGCATCTGTAACTACCTCCAACAGTGATGTCCTGGAGTTCACTTCTACATCCTTGGAGATGACCAAAAACAAATGTTTTTAATGAAAATGTCGTTCTTTAAAGTGAATTTAAAAGACTACAAGTGAAAAAAACCTGATCTGCATGGCTGGTTAGGTTTGGGTGATGGGGCCCTTTAAAAATAAAGGTGTGAGGTTTTTGCTCCCTCGGTTCTCTTTCTGAAGGTAGTTCAATCATTACTTAAAGTACAGCGTTTTATTCTGTTAGCTGGTTTAGCCAGAGTCATTCAGATAGCATAGATTCCCTGATTCACACAACTATGTTGAGTGACCTCTGTAAACATGCAGAGGAAACCCTTAAAACATAATGCATAGGAGATCAGGATTTATTATATGTACTTCAGCTGTTATCTTGTAGGACTTTTGAAGGTAATGGAAGGGATTTTATTGATCAGTTGCTAATCGATTAATTATTTAACCAATTGAAAATATTCGAATCAATAAGGCAGAAGTTAAGAAATGTCTGAAAATGTGTTATAGATCAGCTGTAGTACCTGGTTGCACCACCAGGTGGAGCCTCTCACTGTTTAATTAGATGGAAGGCTGCAGCTTGCTCCTTGTGTTCAATACTGTTGGAATAGAAGCAGTTCCGTGTTGGCAGTGCAACGAGCCACGGGAATGTTAAAGTTCAAATCTAAATGGCTTTAAGTATTTTAATTAGATTAAGTTTTGTGTTTGTTGTGTTCGTTGTGCTGTGTTTGAATTTTGATTGCTGTGGATGTGAGAGGTGGTTTTATGTCTTTATCGGGGTTCAGCGAGCAAAGGGACACCATGACAGAGACTTCTGTAGTGATCAATGACCTCCGACCAGAGAGTGAGCTCAGCTTAACGTAAGTAATGTGAGAAATGACCAGTTCAGTTTCTTATAATTGAAAAAGACGCATTATTCCTCAAAATGTAACCAGGCTGCCTTTAAAGTTCATTCATTAAGATGCTTGGTGGAATCACCTTTAATTATTATGTTTGCACAACTAAATATCACAAATTAATTCAACAAGATGTTTAAATCTCTTTCATTTTTGTTACAGCTCAAGATATCAGCAGAAGTTTGTTGGTTTTACTCGTCTTTCATGTCGTTCCGGTGAGGACGTAGGTTTGTTCAACTTGAAGTATTTTGTTGTTATCACTATTAAAAAAAACTTGTTCATTAAAGTACAGAGTTGGACTGACTGTTTTGTCAGCCTCACCTTTGCCACACCAACTATTATTCTTAGTTGAGGGAACTCAGATATGTGTGCAAATAACTGGAATTCCTCAGCTTGCCTGATTCAAGGTTTTAAGGCAGCCAGGTCACACACTCTCTGAAGCTGAGCACACTTCACTTCTACAGTGGAAGGACATGGGAATGAGCAGTACTCCAGGCAACACGTTACACAATCAGAGCTATTCAAACAACTCCTGGCCTCAGTAAGTGTGATGGCAGCAGCACTTTAACTCCCCCGACGTTGTAGTCTATGTATGATCATATAATGTGTTCTGGATCTACCAGCTGACAGGAATGCATTTCCTCGTTATTAGGAATTATAGCTGATTTGTTAATTATCCAGCCAGCTGAAGCAGTCTGACTTTGCAATGTGGAAACACTTGTGTATCTGTCAAACCTGATCAGGCTTTTTATTAATCATTTAATGCACTGTTGTTGTTGGCTGCATAATCCCACGTTGACATCTGTGTTTGTCGTTTTTTTTCCCCCCTTCCACCACAAGGTCGGTTCAACGGAATATCTTAGTGAAACAGATGCAGGCCCACATCAATTTCTCTGGTTTCTGTCCATGTAATGAGCTCCTGATGCTGTTTTCTGTTGAAGCCTCTGTAATGGATGTAGATGCTTGACTCTCAGATCGCGCCTTCAGCTTATTCTTGGGGTGTTATCAAAACAAAGCAACAGTTTTATGATGATTTATGGGCTGACGGGGGAGAGGCTGCAAAGACCCATTACGGACATGTTTCTCAAACATCTGAATCACTTTATTAGCCAAACCAATGACATTTACTTGCTGACATTGGTGTGTTGTTATGAACCAAGCCACAAAAATAAAATTACAGCAAGAAAACATAAACTAGAATCAAATAAAGCCCTCAGACTGGTTTCATATTGCGTCCAAACTTTGAGGTTTATATTGTAAATGAGACGATTACGGGGGCCAAACATAAGAATATAAGATTAGTTATTTTTTGGAAAATGATCTGTAGCATTTATCACAACGTATACACATGCTTTAAAACAAGCCTCATTTTAAGTTCAAAATCTAACACATACAATGGTGTGTCATCGGCATACAAAGTTAACCTTGCATTTACAATTGCCTGAACTATAGGGAGCATAAAAACTGAAAACAGCAGGAGGCCAAGACCCAATCCTTGTGGAACACCGCTTCAAAAATGTGCAAATATCATAACATTAAGCAAACTTTATCCCTGGAGTTTAACAATTTGTAGGAAATGAAAAGACAGCAAAGCTATTATGTACAAAAATTATAAAAAGAAAACATAGACTAGAATCAAACAAAGCCCACAGACTGGTTTTAGAATCGATGCTACACTTTTAAGTTTATGCTGTAAATGAGATGCACGATTACAGATCCCCAACAAAATATAAGATTTCTTATTTTACGGAGAAGGATCTGTAGCATTTAATACTAGATATTTGTAACACATGCTTTAAAACAAGCTTTATTTTGAGCTTGAACTCCGACACGTACAGCGGTGTATCATCAGCATAGAAAGTTAACCTTGCATTTATAATTGGCTGAACTATAGGGAGCATAAAAACTGAAAACAGCAAGAGGCCAAGGACCAATCCTTGTGGAACGCTGCTTAAAAAAAACAGCAAATAACTTGACATTAAGCAAACATTAGGCTTACAGTGTAACAATTATGTGGAAAATTTGCAGCCACAAAATACACGGCATGAAATCAAGACAAAGAAAACAAATGCTTAATAAGAAACTCTGGCTTATCTGAGACTTTTTGCAGGTGGTGGTTCCAAAGTCAGTAACAACAAAATTGTAGCTCACTTTTAATGGCTCAAGGAGAACGTGTACGGTACATTTAAAGTCACATATCTACAACAGATGTTTAAAAAAGCCGTGATTAATTTATGCATGTTGACATTCAGGGTTAAGTTGAGCTAATGAATGCAGTTTATCATAGTTTCTAGGTGTGTTTGGCATTTTGTCTGGAATCTCACAGAGAACATAACTCTGCTGCAGAAGCGATTCAGATGCACGAGTCAGACACGCCTACAGTTCACCCAGAGTTTCCACAACTACACTACACAGCTGCAAACCACACTTAAGTGAACATTATTTTGGTTATTAGAAAATAAATTTGTGCCAAATAACTGGGCCGATCATGAGGATACATGTGAAAGCCACATGGTGATTCCTTCTCACCCCTTTGATCTGGAAAGAAAAGGAAAAAAAAAATGCACCAAAGACGAGAAAAGTAACAGGACGAAAGGAGGAATTTTAAAGCCTGAAATGAGACAAATGAGGCTTGGCATCCTGAGCGAGGAGACAAGGAGGGAGAAATGAGTGAGAGGTGAGATGAATGTGAAAGAGAATGAGAGGGAGGGGAGTTTGGTTGAGCGTGAGAATGACTGAAAATGGATAAACAGAGGAGGGGGTGGGAGGGGAAGACGGTAAGACAGAAAAAGAGAGGTGGTGAAAGTGAGTGAGTGAGAGATGGGCAGGGAGGTATAAAGAGAGGGAGGGAGTCATATAAGAGAGGCAGCCATAGAGGGAGAGGTGACAGAGTAGATTATCCTCCTCTCTGCCAGCCTCATCATGTTCATGCTGCAGATGTTGACTGTTATCTCTCTGACTGTTATCTTCCTGGCATCTGTAGAAGGTAGGACGCAACCATACTTCTCTCCATACGTGTGAGTGTGTTGCATGGCTTTGCATGCACCCTGCAGGTGGACAGTGTAGCAAGAAAAAAAAGAGAGAGAGAGAGGGAGAGCGATGGCGAAGACAGAAAAGGAAAGAAGAAGGGAAAGAGGGATAGCAGCAGTAGCAGCAGCAGCAGGAGCAGCAGGGAGGGAGGCATGGATGTAAACAGAGAGGGCAGGAGGACGAGCATCTGAAATCACAAGCAACTGTGTCAGGGCTGCGTGATGGTGTCGTCTGTTTTCTGAGAGGTAGTGGGAACGCTGGAAGTGCGCTGAGGATGGATTCAGAATCATCTGTGGCACAACAAAGCCAGCACTGTCCTATTTTGCGGCTCTGATTGCTCCTGCTGCTTCACATCACACTTTAATTTGTTTACAGATTTGCTTCAGGATGGAGAGACGTCGCGGCGAAAGCCCTGCACACAAACACACACTCCCCCTCTCTTCTTTTTCTCTCACTTTCTCTCGTTTCACTGGCATGGCAGCATGTTTCTCAGCACCACGGGATGCCATTGTAATTCCTCTGGCATTCTGGTGTGTGTATGTGTGCGTCCATGTCCGACTATGTGTATATGTAACTGGAGAGCATGTGCACATTCTGCAGAACGGGCAATTTTTTTCTCTCTCTTCTGTCTACAAAAGCTGCCAAGACACTCAGTCTTTGTACGAATCAGAGTATTGACTTTGCAGGGTTTAAACATGACAGTTAAATGCACTGAATGTGATGCACAGTGTTTCTGTTGCTGGGGTCATGTCTGATAATGTGCAATAATGTGGAAAACTTTTGCAGCTGGGATGGTTTTGCTTTAGTCCTGCTCTCACTTCAGAACAAAATATCATAATATTGACTTTGCAGGGTTTAAAAAATGATCATGAAATGCACTAAATATGAATGCAATATGATTCTGTTGCCCTGAAAATGTACAATAACATGCAAAACTTTTGCAGCTGCTTTAGTGCTGTTCTGACTTTGGAAGAAATATCAGAGTATTGACTTTGCAGGGTTTAGAAATGATCATGAAATGCACTTAATATGAATCGAAAATGTTTCTCTTGCTCTAATAATGTGCAAAACTTTTGCAGCTGGTATGATTTTGCTTTGCACTTCAAAAAGAAAATCCAGATCTTGACTTTGCAGGGTTTAGAAATGACTAGATATGAATGCAAAACGATTCTGTTGCTCTGAAAATGTACAATAATGTGCAAAACTTTTGCAGCTGCTATGATGTTGCTTGTTCACTTCAGAAAGACATTTTCACTCTCGTGGCCTCACAAAGTAAAACATAATGGAAGGTGTGAAACAGAAAGCAGTAAGCCTGCGTGATTAACTGAATGTGACACCAGGAAACTTCCCTCGGCTCACTCTGCTTCCCCTTGTTTGTCTCTTTTGTTTCCCAGCTAAAGGCGTGCAGATGCAGAGGGATGTCCAGTGTTGCATGTTGTACTCCCACGGCAAGGTGCGTACCAAAGATGTGTTGCGGTTTGAGGTGCAGACGGAGGGGCCCGACTGCAGTATACAAGCCATCATGCAAGTATTTCAGCTATCCACTCCTGGAGCTAAAGAGCACAAAGCAATCTGCAGGCATGGAAAATATGCCTCTCGTTAGAGGAGGGCAGAGCCGGGGCTGAGAGGCATTGTCATCTTTCCAGGTCATGTTGTTATGGCAGGGCTCGGAGCTGTAATTGCCAGGGAAGTAAGAAAGGAAATATGTGGGAATAACAAGCCATCTGAAAATACCTTCCGAGCCAGCTGAGCCCTGCCGCAGCCAGTCAGTCAGAACAGCAGGGTTTAGTTAAGTAAACTGCATTGTGATACCTATTGTTTCCAGCAGGTCGGAGAAATCTGATGTAGCTGGGGAATGGAGCGCTAACGAAAACATGGAGTCCTTATTCAGTGGATACAAGAGTTTCTTTTGGTCCTCTCTGCAGATTTCTGTCGACTTCTCTCACTTCTAAACACAGCTTGTTCTCCTTATTACTGTAAAACAAAATCACTAGTTCATCTCACAGCTTCTCTTTCTGGCAACGTGGGCTCAGATTCTCTGCCACACCTGACACACATCTTAATCCTCAATATTTGTTTGTACATTTGCATACAGAAGATCAAAGTTTCTTATCGTTTCCTTGTGCTGCCATCCTGTGCTGTGTAGAAAGATTTAACTCTTTTTGCTTTTACAGTCTTTACACGAAGAAGGCGGTGAAATGTGCCGACCCCAGAGACCGGAAGGTGAAACGGTTGCTGAGGAAGCTCCTCCAGAGACAGAGAACCAAGGCCCACCGGACCATGTGGCTGCTTCCTCATGACAACCTGCCCGTCATGTCAGAGGTCAGACACAAAAAAACCCTGAAAACCAATTAAGATGGAGTTTTAATTAAAAAGTAGACAATGCAACCCATTGTGTCTGCTTGTATCACTCAGAATTACGAGACTGTACGGAGAGATTTTCATGCAGTTTTTAATTTAAGCTCTGATATTTAGTCACTTTTGAACATTTTAATGAAACCACACATACTCCTAGAATGTATGTTTCACTTTTACAGCTCAATATAATGCAGAGATGGTTGATTTTACCTTCGTCTAAATGCTTAAAATGCAGCTGCTGCTCACACCACCTTCAGGACGGGGGAGACTCTCTCTGTATGTTCAGCTCTTCAGATGTTGGGAGTGCATGAAGACTCTTGTGTTCACTCTTGCAGCCAACAGCATAACGTTTGTTGTGTTTTGCTTGTGGCTCAGAAGAAGCAGTAAATAGAACAGATATGATAGAATAGATGTTTATTGCCATTGTCAAACAACAACTTTAGCAGCATACAACAAAAGAGTTATTCCCAAAAAATAAAATAAACATAAAATTGTATAAGAACACGATTGGTTCCTTGGCTGGAGGATAGAAAGTTTTCGGGGTCTGAGGTTTGTCAGAAGTTCATAACAACCACAAAACACAATAAAAATGGATTTTCAGCATTTAATATTTCGTCTTCTTCATCATCATCATCTTCAGGACAAGAAAGACAACTGGGCGGTTCTCAACGTGGAGTGACGAAGCGGCGTCGGCGTTGGAGGAAAACTCGTAGTCATAAGTGAGTAGCGCCGCCCTGAACACACTCGTCTCAGAGCTCCTCCATGTGTCTCATCCTGTATCTCCACGTTCTCTCCTCCTCCAGGCCAAGTAAACTGTCAGCAGCTCGTCGTCTTTCCGCGGCGGCGTTTGCTGACTCTCCAGTCATCGTGTCTCTCTCTCTATCTACACTATCAGATCTGGGCAGCAATACGTATTTAACTGGCTTTAGATATTTAAACATGAACCGCGCTTGAAATATTCCCAACACGTGGCCGTGACAGTCTCCACAGAGGAGTGATGTTTGTAAGATAAGTTGCATTGATTTTTTTTTCTTTTCAATGGCTTGTACTGTTATTTGCCAGAGTCTGCCTGAAAGTGTCTCCCTCTACAACTCCGACATAACCACTCCATGTGAAGCAGTTGTATTGAAACGAGCAGTGATATTAATATTGTACATCAGCAACAATGCTTATTCGTGACTTGTATACCTTCGATGTGTAACGACACTTCACACAGTAACGTAAACGGGGCTTGTCACAGGATGATGTAGGTTTTAGTCGGGTTAAAACCCCCTTTTCAGGCTTTCAGACTGTTTGTTAACTCAAAAAGGGCATCAGAGAGAAGATTTCACTCATAAATCTCAAGTGTTCCTGAGCTTTTGTCCACTTTCTATATTGACTGTTTGTAAACTCCGTATGAAACCCGACTCCAATCTTTTAAAATTAGGCCCTCGGGCACCGACGAGAGATTTAAATATCTATTTGCAGTTTGCATTTGTCTTTTTTTACCGATAGTCTGTCACTAAACTATGCCAAAGTCTTCATGATTCAATCCACCACATGGCCAGGCTGTTAAAACTTAGAGGGCTCTAACGTGTGTGCAGCACACAAGCATTGTACCGTAGAGGAATGCACTGTATGTTCAACACAGTATCTCAAGTGAACTATTTTATAAATTAACCTGAAACGGATGCGCTTCTGTGTCTTTCTTTGAGCTCCTCGTATGTGTGTTCATGTTCCCCAGAGGATGAAGCCTCGCGAGGTCACTGACCCCCGACCTCCTCCTGAAACGCTGCCGTGAGGTTGATGTCTGGTGGAGTTTGTTTTGTGATAGAAACCAGTTTAGCAGCAAACTCTCCTGCTCACTGCTGCATTTCACTGGCCAGACTGTACGAGCATGTGACAACCAATAAATCTTAAATCTTAAGTCTTGAAAATGACATTTGGTCCAGGTGTTCATTTTGCAAAGAGGATGAGCTGCAATAACTTTCCTGCACCATCATCTGGTGTTTACATACCCCATTATGAGCAAAGCTAATTAATTTGCCATTAGCAGAAGCTACATGCTAACATGCTAAACTGTGATCATGAGCAGTGTGAACAGGAAACCTGCTAAACATTCAGTTTGTTAGCATTTAGCCCAAAGCACTTATGTGCATACAGCTTTACAGAGCATGACTCAGCTTAATTAGTTTGTGGTCAGTAACGGGATCCGTTAAGGGAAGAACACAAAACTGGTTGTTTTGGGTTTGGTGACTAATTAACAAAATAAAAGAAGTGGCGGTAATGCTACGAAGACAACAGGGCTGGTGGGTGGTGCTAAATCGCTAACGAAGCTGCAAACTTGTGTAAACTTGCATGTGACACAATATGAACAGACTAAACGTAAACTCCCCACTCAACCGTCAGAACATGGCAGCAACACGCCTGCTGTTAGCGTGGCTGACTAAAGGTAGTTAACACATGGGTGCAGAGGAATTAGCTAAAGTCTGGACCCGTTTCCAGGCAGACAAACAGCTGCCTCAGTGCAACACATGTTAGCTCAGAGCTACGCTAACCATTTTGTTAACTCCCAGGTACAAAGCTGTTAGCAGGAGCTACAGATTCACATAAAACCCAACGAGAGACCCCAAAGACAAGCTGCTCATATTAAGTCACAGCAGCTGGTTTAGCTCCAGCTTTATAGAGTTGTGTGGGGGATTGCTGCAGTTTGATTGGACGGGAGGACTGGTGCTGGTCCAATCAGGAGGGCTGGAGAGCAGAACCAGGTTGTCGGGCCAATCGGCAAAAACGAGGGACAGGTGAGTCTGGAGATGCTCCTCATCAAAGTCCACACAAACCACCGTCCACACAGTGGCTACAAAGATCTACAACAAGTTTAGTTAAATATAGATTTTATGTTATGCATGTGAATGAATGACACGTAAAATTAATTTTGTAAGTGAAGCCTAAAACAATGTCACCAACACTGAAAAAAAATAAAAATAGTGTCTCGACATACTAAAGATAGTTTACTATTTACATTTAATAATTAGTTTTCATACATCTGTCTGCTCTGTGGAACACCGTCTGCAGTTCAGCACAAAAGTCTCTTATTTCTTGTCATGTGAGTTTTCTTACAGCTGAGTCATGAATTGCATTTCCCTTCTGGGATAAATAAAGTATTTTTCATTTCATCTCATTTAATTCTGTTTAACGAAGGAGCACAGAGTTTATTGATTTTCACAGAATGTAGTTACTGCAAATAATTAATTTTTGGGTTTTTTTCAAAATTAAAGCATCTAGAAAAAAGGACTTTAAAAAAAATTTTGAATTAAATATCACAATTTTAAGCTGAGATTTAGTTTCCCAACAGACTCACACATCACACACATGGTTCGTTGAAGGACCATTAAAGGTGTAAAATTCTTTCTCTTGATTTTAAAGCTAATGACGCCGCCATTAGCAACAGCTGCATGCTAACATGCTAAACTGTGATAATGAGGATCGTAAACATCAGTTTATTAGCATTTAGCTCACTTACAGCCTCACAGAGCTACGAGCATCACTGCAGGGAATTATGACAGAACATCTTTTTGTTCCTGGTCAGTAAAGGCTTCAGCTCAATAATTCACTTTATTTTAGTTTAGTTTAATCAGCTGATCAGTTTTAAAACAACAACACTGAGGCGTGACTTTATACTTTCTTGGTGTTGGAGTTAAAGTTTTTCTTCTATAATGATCGACTGTTTGCATTTAATTCAAACTGCCCAAACACAGAATTCATTGCTTTGCTGTTTGTGTTTTTTTTTTTTTTTTGAACGCCACATTTGACCCGCGTTCGTCTGTAAGAGAGCAGCTTCTGGACCGGAGGATATCCTCCACAAGGGGTAGCCACAATCACAATAATGAGAACCACAGTTCAGTTCCTGAGACATTTATTTGCCACATTTGTTTTTTTCAAATCCATCAAAAACGCTGAGCTGCTCTTCTTCCAACACATCCGCTAAAATAACACCGAGCGTACAAACTGAAGGCCGACCTCTAAACGGGCACAAAAAGTGGCACAAAAGTCAAGATAAGGTTTCAGTAAAACGGCATTCCAACGTTCATATCTACTCCTCTAGAACATCACAAGGCTTAAAGCAGCTTTCCTCACAGTACTTTTCCACCAAACCATGAAAATAACTGATTAGCTTGCAAGGTACAATTAAAACTAATCGAGATAAAAACAAACGACATGCTTGATAAGATAAGATGCAGGAAACACAAACAGGCCGGTGTGATGCTGCGCTAAGGTTCAGACACACTAACTGGTCGAGCTGTCATTTAAAATAAAAGTCAAATAAAACAAATCTTAAAACTGATAAATACAAAGTTCAACATGGAAAACATTGCTGGATATTTCTCTTCATAGTTATTTCATGAACTGAATAACGGCTGCTTGGAGTAAAAAATAAAAGTTGGAAAATGAACACATTCAGTTTTGTTGCAGCTGTTTCTGTGTCCCATATATCGAACGCAATAGCACCAAATAAATACTAGAAATACTCCTAATAAAACAACATCTGCATGAAAAACAGTCACTTAAAACGACCTCAAAATAACAAGAAGTAAAAGTTTAGTTTTCACCATTTTCCAGTGTTTAACAGTCAAATACATTCAGCTGTATAATTATACGGTGGAGCTTAAATAACACAGAATTAAACACAGGAACTAAAGTATTTACACTCTGTTACACGTGTTTGTTTGTTTGTTTGTTTGTTTGTTTGTGCAGCGATGTAGAAACTCTAAGAGGTAGTCAGGATGAGGACTGGATGTTTAAGTTTTGGCCAAAAATGTGCAGATTTACATTCATCAGACTGAAGGATCAGCTGGTTTTGTTAAAGACTGGAGGTGTTTCTCTCTGATAATACTTCCGACTCTGAGCAGCTTTGATTCTGTTTCGACCGCCTGGATCATAAATGATAGAAATCTTTGGAAATTCGATGCGTCTGAAGGCTTCGGGCTCCATCACTGCATGTGTAGCTGCTCCTAAACAGCATGTGTACCTAATTTCCTGCCACCAGCTGCCCCCGGACAGGCTTTGCATCGCCTTGTTTCCCAGAGAACCTTTTTTTCTATATTTCACATGTGAGTTTTGTGGTCTGCAACTGCAAAAAAGCAACTTCTCTCAGTTGACCAAGAACTTTTCTGGAGGCTGCACCTTGGCGACCTTTCCAGCTAAAACGCTTCCGGAGTCTTTCCGGGTCTCGTCTTCACATCGTGGTTTCGCTGTTCAGGTGGTTCACCGTGTCGTTCTCCTGGCAGATGAGCTGGTAGGGCTTCTCGTTCTCCTCGATCACCGAGTTGTGCACCTCGGCGTCCTGGTTCTGCAGCTCGCTGCGGGAGAGGTGCTCCACGATGCCGGCGCCGAGCGAGTCGCCCAGGACGTTGGTGGTGGTTCGCAACCGGTCCCTGAGGCGCAACAGAGACACAGAATCAGATAAAACAACAAAAAAAAGAGGTGACACGTGCAGAACTGAAACATCATCTGCTGTGAAGACGCTCGCCGGCGTCCTGATCCGGCGCCCTGCATTATGCATCAGTAACCTTTGTAGTCGTGGGACCTCTGGGCTCCTCTGAAGCTCGACTCTGACATTTAGGCTGGCGCAGCCACAGACCAATCCCCAACAAGCTGACATTTAGTGGGAACTCACAGGAACCAATCCACGGCGATGATCAGCGTTATGTCCTCCGTGGGCAGTCCCACCGATGTCAATACGATCACCATGGTAACCAGGCCGGCCTGAGGGATGCCTGCTGCTCCGATGCTGGCAGCCGTTGCCGTGATACTGAGTGGGCGGTGGGAGGGGATGGAGAGGAGAGTGAAGACATTTCATAAAGGGAAACAAACAAACAGCACATGTGACGGCGCTGCTGGCGGCGGGGGGAGCCGAGCGAAGGCGGCGCACGAGGAGCTGTAACGCTGCCATATGCTCTGTAAACTGTATCACACATTCAGTCCATGAATAATGCATCGGAGGGACGTTTTTAACCCTTTTCACTCGCTCGTGTACGATAATAAAGTCCTTTATGGAAAGAGCACAGCCATGACCAGAAGCAGGAAGGACTCAGAGACCTCCACTGTGCAGCAGGACACAGGTATAAGGAAAAATGTTTTTAAAAGAAGAAATGAAAATTTAATTCCTTGAATTATTTATTTTACATGAATATGAGAAACACATCAACATCTCTCCAAGAGCTCACATGTGCCAACAATACTGGGAAAGAATGCTGACTCTAGACACTGTAGATGTTGTAGTATTTACATTTAATGCATGTCTCCTATCTGCTCTGTGTACACGGCCTGCAGTTCAGCCGAGAAGTCCTGAATGTTTGTCACGTGACGGTTGCTTACGGCTCAGGCCGTCATGGCTCCACAGTTTTGCAGAGGAGCAAGACATTTTACCATAATCTCATTATTAAAACCATTTTATTTTGGGTAGATATGTAAATGAAACGTGTGGACTGAAGTGATTTTGATTAAATATCAGAATTTTAAGCTTGGATTTGGTTATTTTTCCCAACAGAACTGCATGTCTCACATATTGACTTCCAGGACCTGCTGGACGCTGAACATCAGGGGATATTTTCTGTTTTTACAGTTTCTGACTCTGATAAATGGTGTAAGTTTGGTGATTTTTTAAAATGATAACATTCAAATCTGCCACTTTTAATATATAGGATTATAATATAATATAATATAATATAATAGGGTTAATATATGTCCTCATGATATATAATGCTAAAATCTGTGACACTTAAGAGCTTCTGTCTCTTTATGAAAAGCCTGGTCACGTATGACAAATTTAATTCCTGATAATTACACTAATAATCAATATAAGGATGGAGACTGTGCACTGACGGACTCCACTCTGGCCTCGTCTATTTTCTGTATTTGTGTGTAAACTGTGAACCAGAACCACCAAAACCAAAGCGGAGTTACCTGATGGTGAGAATCTGACCAAAGTTCAGGTCCATGTCGTTGACTTGAGCGATGAAGATGGCTGCCACGGCTTCGTAGAGGGCGGTGCCGTCCATGTTGATGGTGGCGCCGACCGGGAGGACGAATCGCGTCACTCGTTTATCCACGTGGTTGTTTTCCTCGAGGCAGCGGAAGGTGATGGGCAGAGTGGCCGAGCTGGAGGAGACAGAACGAAACACAACCATGTGAGCAGAGTTCAGGCGCTGATGTAGCTGCATCGATAAGCTGCTATTATACAGTCATGACTCGATGACCTGACGCTAAATGTAAAACCTTCTTCTATGTCGGATATCAAGGCTGTCGGATTGTCAAGACGGAGGTCCAGATACGAGGAGGGCTTGATGCTGGAAGGCTCATTAGTTGTTCATTATTGTTTATAGTTGTTATAATAACTAGTAGGGCTGGTCCCAGTAGAACTTTCTGCTCTCTGGATATTCAATTAATGATGAATATCAGAACATTCGTCCCGGTCGGGGGACACTTCCACCCCGGGGCAGCGCTCTGATGGGGTCAGTACAGATCAGTACATCATCAGGTTTTGTGCTCAACACGTCCAGAACAGCAGCGTCTGAGCTTCACCTGGAGGAGGTTCCCAGAGCGGTGATGAGCGCCTGCAGCAGGCCGCCGATGAAGCTGTACGGGTTCTTTCTGGTCACCAGGAAGTAGAGCAGCGGCAGCACGAAGAGGCCGTGGATGAGGAGGCCCACGATGACCGACACCGTGTACATCGCCAGCTGGCCGCCCACCTCGGCCAGATCCTTCATCTCCACGATTTTCCCGGCGATCAGGAACAGGATGCCCACTGGAGCGTACCTGGCAGGTGCAGACGGACGGAGACATTAAACATGTTTTAATAGAACATCTGAGCAGGAATTCAGCTCTAAGACTAGTTTTTGAATTTCTTTGTTTTTAAAGTTCACATCCAAGCAGCTGAACCACAAACAGTAAATGTTAAACACTGTAAATAATATCTTAAAATCTTGGATTAAAAGAGCAAAAACTCAGTTGTTTGCACATTTACCTGAGCTCCTCACGCTTAGAATAAACAGTTGGGACGACACAGGTGAAGCTGACAACTTCATCAGCTCTGTCCTCTAAAGTTCATACTTTAGGTTTAATCAACAACTTTTATAATTATACTAACGGTTCTACAAACTTAATAAAATTAAAACCAACAGACTTCTAGTGAAGATGTCCAGACAGAATCATAAAAACTGGTCATTAACCGATACAGAAGTCTGCGTCATGGCGGCTGTTCTTAGCTAAACGTTAAACAGTAACAGGCTCCATCTGGTGGTGCAACCAGGTACTACACAAATCTCTAAAAGTTCTACAAGAAAGCAGCTCAAATACAAACACTTTTCATTTCATGTCAATGCATTTTTCATTTGCAACCTCTTGTTTTCGGGGTTTTCTGTGCGTTTTTTCCAGGTGCAACCCCTTGATTTCACAGGTTTCTCAAGGATTTTTGCAGGGACAGTCCTTTGTTTTGGGGTTTCTTGTGCCTTTTTGCAGGGGCAACCTCTTGTTTTTGGCGCTTCCTGTGCTTTTTCAAGGGCAGTCCATTGTTTTTGGGGTTTTCATTGCGTTTTACAGGGTTTGCTCTGTGTTTTTTTGTTTCAACCCCTTGATTTTGGGGGTTCCTTGAGCATTTTTGCAGGGACAGTCCTTTGTTTTGGGGTTTCTTGTGCATTTTTAGGTTATACATAGTGAAAGTCACCTGAATGATTCTGACTGAAGTAGTTAGTTGGTCAGACTAGAACTTAATCTTTCAATACATCCAGGAAATGAGCTCAGCTTACAAAAACCTCAAATCCATTTTTACAGAGTTCGCTGTCTTTGACAATTTGAGTCTAGTTTTTACTTTAGTCATGTTTAGATGTCAAGAACTTTACCTAATTTATGTTGAAGAGACAAACACTACAGTGTGTTTTAAAGATGTTTAACTGCACTTAAACCCATAAACAGAACAACAACCTGAGCAGCTGTGTGGGTTACTCATGGAGCTGGACGTGAGTCTGCACTGACCAGATGATGACGGCCACCAGCCTCATGATGGCTTCGTTCAGGCAGTCAAAGAAGTCCCTCAGAGCCTGGCCCTGCTGCTTCATGTTGCCGATGACCAGGCCGAAGCACATGGAGAAGACCACCAGGCCCAGAGCGTTCACACCAGCAGAGGAGCCCGACACCGGCACCGTCTCCTCCACCGTCTCCTGCATCGGACACATGACACAATAGTTCTTCTTGCTCATCGGCCTCTGTGACTAAACGCATAGATTTAAAGTTATAGTGGCGTTAATTTGCTTTTATTGGGCCAGCTGACCAATCAGAGCAGACAGGAAGTAGGGCCTTAAAGAGACAGGAGCTAAAACAGCGACATGCACAGGGGGCACATAAAAGAAAATTATGTAAACATGATCTAGTGGACGCCCAACATACAATAATAACCTTGTAAATGTGCACAATAGGGGCTCTTTAATACAGAAATGTGTAGAGAAGCTCTAGCCTGGAGGCCCGTGTCCACCCACCTGTATGGTGTGCAGCACTCTGCTCAGGTTCACGCTCAGGTTGGACTCGGTCATGTTGAGAGACTCGGTGAGATTCAGGGTCACCGTCACGTTCCTCGTGTGAATAATCTTCTTGTACACGGTTTTATACTGAGAGAGACGCAAAGTTAAGCTCATTGACACGTTTGTAAGGTCAGTTATCTTCAGTGAGCTGCTGCTGTGCTTGATTCAGTCAGATTTGGTAACAAAAGACGAGGTCATGAAACGAAATTTGGAGATTTGAAAACTTTCTTCACATGTGAAATAAAGTGGAAGTTAAAAAAAAAAGGTCTCACCTGCTTGAAACAGGCTTCAACCAGATTTGGGGGAAACATGTTCCTGGAATGAAACAGAACAAATCAGAGCCGGTTGTGCATCGTGTTGATCAGAAACCTTCATACGGTAGTCATGTCCTGTGTGAACATCCTCATAAACACATAAAGCCTCTGAGAAAATACTTTAATATTGTGTAAACACTCTTATTCTCTTTTGTGCACATGTTTAGATGCAAACCGCCCTCATGTCACCTGAGTGTGAAACTGTATCCAGTTAGCGTAGCTTAGCACAAATAATGGAAGCTGTTAATTGTTGACCTCAATAATTAACACATGAGGCTGCATCTGAAAGCAGAGATGTTAAATTATTACTACATGTGGTTTGTTGTGTTGCCATTGCTAAGCTAAGCTAAGCTAAGCTAAGCTAATGTTTGCTACCTATAGTTTCATGTTTAGAGCATAAATAGAGAGATAAAGTCAATCTTTTGTAATTATACGTCTACAGATGATCAGACGGGGACTCTGACTGTGACCGGTGACGTATGAGGACTCGCTGAGGTCAGGTGGTACCTGATGAGGTCCAGAAAAGCGTCCGCGGCCTGAACCGGTTCAATGTTTCCGGTTTTGCCCACAGGACTGTCCCTACTGCCTTTCCCCGGCCGGATGATGACGACGATGACGATGCCGATGAAGACGGCGACCAGCGTGGTCACCATGTAGTAGACCACCGCACGGACGCCCATCTTACTGGACGCCTTGCTGTCCAGGGAGGAGATGCCTGAATCACAGAGTTGATGGAAGAACTTTACATTTTACCAGTGTTCATCTACAACTGATGAATAAATATTCAATGTGTTTTCATTCACTTTGATTTTCCTTCAGACGTCTAAAATATACAAAATATCCTGTCGTCTCTGTGTTAAACTGCATTTGTTATCAACTTAACTCTGTGTGAGAACTTTGAGAAAAAAATTTTAAAAATCTGTAAATAAACCCGAAAAATCTGCTCTAATGGTGGCAGAGAAAATATGTTAACAAACATGGAATAGTGAAACAACAACTGTCATAATAATGGAAGATATCTGTGAAATAATAAGATTTTTAGCTGATTTACAGTAAAACAGTGAAATTCTACAGTCACTATTGTAAATAAACAAAATATTAATTGTTAAAATACTGATTTTTCATGTGGACATAATTTATAGTTGTAGCCTGTTCAGTTTTTGTTTTATTTTAAACTAAATTTGTGAATTAATACTTTTTTTGTGATTATCTTACATATTATCTGCAATTTAACAAAATAGGGAAAATCTGTAAAAATTTAAAATAGTGTTTAAATATTTTTTACCATTTTTTTTGTCCTTAAGATACATAAACTTTTTTTGTTAAATAACAGCAAATGTCAGTAAAAAAAAAACAACAACAACAATCTCTTTAAAATATTAAATACAATAAACAACTGCAATTTTACAATCTAATATTGTCAAGTAAATTATTACCATTTTTTAAAAAAAATAAAAAATTTTGCTATGTTTTTTTTACTAGTTACTAGTTACTATTTTTTTTTTTTTTACAAGTTATTGTCTTTAACATAAGAAAACAGGGAAAATCTGTAAAATAACTGTTTAATAAAAGAATTTTACATTTTTCGGTCTTTAATATATGTAATGATTTTTTGAAATTAAAGCAAATATCTGTAAAATAACCCATTTTTTTCCTACTTAATATACTAAAAAGTAGAGTAATTTTACAGTCGAGTAATGTTAAATAAGACATTACCATTTTTTAAAATACAGATTTTTTATTTTTTATTTCAGGGTTTTACATGTAAATTAATTTTTCTTTCTTTGATTTTACTGCTTCTGTTTGCATCTGAATCAAACAGGAACAATCTGTAACATGACAGTAAATTGTTTTTAATGTTATAATTAATAGTTAATGATATTTTACAGTGTGGTGTCTGACGACCAGCTGGAGCTTTAAACGTGTTTCAGTGTTTGTGAGAAACCGACCGGTGACCAGACTGGACACGATGAGCGGCAGCACCAACATCTGCAGCATCCTCATCAGCAGCTCGCCGGGAAACGCAAAGTACTTGATCTCCCTCAGCGACAGGTTGTGTGGGCGGAGAGCGAAGCCCAGGATCACACCTGGACACGAACACACAGTCACACACAGAATGAATAAACATGTGAGATGGAGCGCAGAAGCAGCCGGGTTCTGGTTCTGGTTCCCTCTGAGCTCACCCAGAGCCACGGCGGCCACCGTGAACAGGACGAACAGGTTCCTCCTGAGGAAGGCCCGGACGCCGTCCCTGCTGACCGAGCCCATCCTCTGCTTCACGCTGCTGGCTCTCCTCTCCATGGCCCGGCGGAGGCGCCTCCTCAGGTCTCCTCGGTCCGGCAGCGGCGGCTTGTCGGCGTCCTCGTTCAGGAAGAGGCTGGTGCTGTTGGGGGGCTTCTCGTTCATAATCAGCTCCAGCACCTGGTCCAGGAGGCAGGTCTCGTGGGAAACTGAAGGAAGAAGAAGAAGAGGAGGAGGAGGAGGATGATGATGAGGATGAGGATGAGGATGAGGAAGGATCCGTCTGCAGGAGCTACAGACTGTAAGGAAAGACTTCAGCACCTGTTCAGGATTAAAAATCAGAATCAGAACCAGCTGTGACTCAATAATTAAACTTAATGTGGCACCGAAGATATAAAACTGTTGAATTTTTAGTCATAAATGCAGATATTTGACTTCTTTTAGAGGGTAAACGAGCACTTTTCATATAACAAACTAAATGATCTGCTGGTTTAACAATAACTAATCAATAAAGCAGGTGATTGGCTGCTGCTCTGCTTCTACACCGTAAATAAACTAAAATACAACCAACAGCTTCCTGTTATTTACAGTTACAGTAAATAATCAGAGGATTACACAGTAAACCTGTTTTACTGCAGCACTTTAATGAATTAGAATCACAAAAAACACAACTTATAACAGTAGTGAAGAATATTATTAGTGTTTTTAATCAATAATACAGTTTAGGTAAATTGTGAGAGTAAATCTGTAAAAATACCATCACAATCTGGTTAAAACTATAAATTCTGATGTTTTATTGGAGCCAAAAACAAGATTTAACAGTAGACGACTGCAAAAATAGAGGATGTGGATTAAAATAAGCAGATAATAGGAAAAGAAAAAGCAGTAATGAGCAGACTGGATTTAAACGGCTACGAATATTAATGATTACTTTACAACTTTTTTACATTAAATCAACTAATTTTTACATTTTTATATCTCTATAAACATACATAATTGACCACAAGTGTTCACACGTCGCTGCCTTTTAATAAAAGTTCCTAATTCTTAAATGTGTCCCTTCACCTGCCTCATTAGTTAATTATTGTTTCAGCTCTTTTAGGTGATTTTTTTCTCAGTAGTTTTAATACAACTGAAGAAAACGTCGTACTTTACAGACAACTGCAGTCATTATTACAACAACACAAACGTTATCACACAGTCTAGTCACAGCATTAAACACATTATTAATATTAATTATGTAAATTATATCAGTCATACTTTAAAACACGGTCACTGTGTTTCACTGTCAGTGTGTCGGAAATCACCGGCAGCCGTTACTGAGTCATAAAAGAAGTTTCCTCGTTTGTTATTGTTTAACTTTCTGTAATAAAAGATAAAATGAGAGCTCGTAATATTAGATCCACCTCAGCAGCACACGGACAACGTCTTCATGGCCTCAGATTACTGGTTTAAAGAGTAAATACTCAGAGTTTAATTTAAAAACCCGGGGGTTACTTTCGGTTGGTTCCTGTATGTGTTTGATGAACGCCAACAGAACGTCATGTTTAACCTGAACTCCACCACATGACCTCGGATGAAGCTCCCAGTGAACTTCTGGCTCCTCACTAACTCACTAAAGCTGCCTCTGTTTGGACCAAAGCCAGAAGCTAAACACCAGCCGGGTCCCTCTGAGGTCGTTTCTATGAGCACCAACAGAAAAGAACAGAAGTCCGGAGCTCTGAGTTCTGGTGGTTCTTACCGTGTTCGTGGTCCCTGTGTTGTGTGAGCAGCACGTGGCTGTTGCTCTCACTTCTCCTTATCTCCTATCTGGGCTGCAGCGTTTCCTCTGAACCTCCCTCCGCAAACAGTCTTAAAGAGCAACACCAGCTCCTCATCTGCATCTGGTGTGATCCCACCTCTGGAGCCTCCTCTGGGGACCCACGTCTCTGAAGGCTGCATCTACTCGCTTATTCTCTTTTATTGATTTTCTTTTGTCTATTGTTCACATCCATCCATACGTCCCACACATTGTAAAGGAGCCATTGTGAAGCAGACCCTCCATAATCCTTTCATTTATTATTTCTCACTGTAGCTCTGTAGTGTCACAATAATGAGTTCTGCACACGTCATGCTCATAAATGTGTTTATGTGCACCGTAAACACTTAGTTCAATCAGTTTATCATTTTACAAACTATTCATTTTTATTTTACTGTTTTTCCTTAAATGACACATAATTTATAGTAAAATCACAAAAAAATTTTAATTTACAGGTTAAATATAAATAATGTTGACGTCAAAAATAGCTATGATTCATTCTTTTACAGTGTTGAACAGTCTGATGACACTATTTCACTGTATTTGAACCTTTAAAATTTTTTAACATATATTTTAAAGATTGTAAAATGGTAATAATGTCCACACTAAATATATATTATACTGTAATAATATCCACCTTATTATTTACATATATATATAATGTTTGGCTGTAAAACTGTAAAATGTTTAAGGATCTAAATCAGCAAAAAACAGATAATGGTCAAAATTAAGAGTGAGTAATGTCAACATAAAAAAAAATCTAATTTTTACTAATTCAAATTAATTCTTTTATAATGTGTGACTGTAAAATTACTGTAGTTAAATCAGCTGATGTATAAACATAAGAGGTTTAACAAATGTGCTTTTTTATGTTTAATTTTCATGGTTTTTGAATGTTTCTATATTAGACTTTTTTTGTTGTTTTTCAAAAAAAAATTGCACTTGTTTTTCCAGATTTTAACAATTTTTTTGTTTGTTTTTTGAGTTTTTTTGTAAGGGATTTTTTAGTGTTCCTTTTTTTTTTTTTTGGCCAGATTTTAACGTTTTATTTATTTATTTATTTTAAAGGGATTTCTTTAATTTTTATTTTATTTTTTTGCAGTGTAACTGAAGCACCTGAACAAACTTTCAGAGCAGAACCTCGGTCTGGAGGCCTTTAAAGAAAACTGATGATTGGTTTGATGTTTCTACGAGTTAAATGGATGAAGGTGGACAAACTAAATCCTGAAGTTCTTCGACATCAGTTTCTGCTGTTTTACTGACAGTGAGATGTTCTGTCACGCCGTGTACGTGAGCTCAGTGAACACAACATGAACAGGATAAAGAATTAAACTGTGACAAACATCAGCTGCTGAACATCAGGACGCTGCTGCTCTTATATCGGACACAAGTGATTAGAACTGAAGCAGAACCTTCATGTGCATGAAAGGAAAGTTTCTGCTTCACTGTTGTTACTGCAGCGTTCAGTACAAGCAGCTTTAACTCATCTGTTAGTGACAAACATGCTCCATACATTTATATATAAATACAGTATTCAAGCTGAGTGTCTTTCCTGATCTCTCTCTTTTGTCCAGTTTCAAATAAAACATCACAGAACCGCTCAACAGAACTTTTACAGGATGTTAAAAACAAGTAGCTGTAACAGAAAATGTGTCATTTAGAGGTTTAGTCTAAAAGAATCTGTCTTAAATTAAATGATGGAAATCTCATTCCAGCTGAGGGAATCTGGTTTCCTTGAAGCTGCCAGTCAGACCAGCAGCAGCAGTGGTTTCCTCGCCAGTATGATCCAGTCACACCAACTGGACCAGACCAGAACCAGCCAATGACTTGTAATACTTCTTTACTGACTAGAACTTTCTATGTTAAACCTCTAAACCCCAAAACCTGACAGCGGGTTTGAAAAGTGTGTCATGTATTTAAAAAATCTGTAAAACTAAACCATTTATTAGATCCAGAAACTGCAAGAACAGAAAGAATCGTCACATTTTAGGTTTCAGACGGTCCTTGAACTTCTCATCGACGACATGCCGTTCTATTGGGAACCAACTCTAAGCTCAAAATTCACCAAAACATGTTTAGTTTAAGCAACCACCAAAAATAAACCATTTACTCTGATCATATCCTGTAAAAAACTAAAAATTTTGCGCTTGTCGACGTAACCGTGAAGCCTTTAGCGGCTCAGCTGTGACCAACAGTGATGTGACTAAAACTCTGGGACTTGTTGGCTGAACTGCAGGATGTGTTCACACTGAGCTGATGGAGACGAGGAGTTAAAATATCTATAACATGGAGACTCACTCTTGTCTTTCTGCTATTTATAACACTTGTGGTCATTCGGAAAAAGCTTGTTCACGTTGATTCCATGTTTTTGGAATGTTTGCAAAAGAAATAATCAAAGAAATGCAACTTTTCTTGTTTTATGATTAACACCATTATTAATTTGCTGCACTGCATAAAAGAAGCTTCACAGCTCTCTGTGCTTCGGCGGTGACGTTTCCACAGAGGTCTAAGACTTTATGTTGCTGTGAAAAATGAGCCCACGGTGAGTAAAGATGTGTCAGGAGCAAAAATAAAAAGGGTTTAAAGTCGTCTAAAGCGTCCTTCCAAAGCAAAGATAGAACATTTATTCATATCACCAAGTCTGACGCAGAAACTTTCAGCAAAGAACTAAACGAGAATACTAATGTAGAGCATCATCAACCAGGAGGAGGCGTTTTTAATCTACTATCAGGCAAAAGGTGACAGAAATGTTCCACCTTTACATCCAGAAACAACGAAGCAGACTCTGATGACCAACACCATGCAGTCATCCGTCCTGGACTCACAGCAACATATTTCACACCTCAACTGGAAACCACTTCAGACCTCCATGTTAAACCACAGTGGGACACACAGATCCCGTCTCCAGCTGCTGCCTACGTCCAGCCTTGTCAGCAGCATGTTCTGGTTTTAACACCACAGTAGAGCAACTTAAACTTTTTCAAAATAAGAGCCCTGACAATCCCAACACTTTCCTCATAAAACTGGGATTAAATGTGAACATCAAGGTTTCGCAGAGACAGAAGACGCCTCCAGAGTTCAGCCGTCGTTACTCACCGCTCATGGCGACGGCGGTCCGATGAAGTCGGTCTGAGCTTCAAGGAGCTGAGCGGCACAATGACGGCACGCCTGGGCTCAGCGCCGCTCATAAACACACGGACATGAAAAGGCCTCACACATGATGTGACCTTCTCACACCTCCACACACACACACACACACACACACACACACACACACACACACACACACAC
>NW_007578551.1:205042-218784 GCF_000690725.1 Stegastes partitus | reverse complement strand
CAGTGTTTAACAGCTGCTTGTCAGTGTTTTTACTCCTTCAGTGGACCAGCGCTGTGGAGAAGCCGGGAACTGAACCCAGGACCTGATACATGCTCCACCACTGAGCTACATCCCCCCTGATGGACGGACCAATCACAGCAGAACTACAGGTTCTGGCTGTTAGAAAACATCTGAGTTTGTTTTGGATTGAATAAAATCAATGTTTGGAATTTTCCATATTTTGATGTTGTTTGTTTTTTCTTGTTTTTAATATATTTTTTATAGTTTTGCTTAAATTTTGACCAAACGCTTTAGATAGATAGATAGATAGATAGATAGATAGATAGATAGATAGATAGATAGATAGATAGATAGATAGATAGATAGATAGATAGAATACTGCAAAATCTGATGCTTTTGGGGTGTTTTTTATTTTATTTTTCATAATAAGTTCATTTTTTGGTTTCTAAAATGTATTTATTAGACTTAAATCATTTGTTTTCAGACGTTGCTGACTTTAAATCCATAAACATAAAACTTCATCCGTTATCGTTCTAGTTGTTTTAGTCATATTTGCATTTTTATACGTTAAACTGAGTTTGTGTTTGGATCATAAATATAAAAGATTGTTATTCATGTGATTTATCAGCAGTTAACATTATTTCAGTTGAAGAAAATGTTGTAATTTACTGGTAGCAACACCTTTTTATTGATTACAGCGGTAACACGATATAAATGTAATATATTACTGCAAAACCTAGTCGCACATTAACCCCATATTTCACTGCACTTTAATCAGTTATACAGTAATTAACTGTTTAAGTGGATTACAGCAGTAGAACTATAGAAGAGCACATTTACCATCATTTTACAGGAAAGTTTAAATAGATAAAGGAAATAAATGAACATCTTTTCCTCCAGATGCATCTTTTTTTTCCTTCTTGCAATTTTCTTATAAAAACTCGAGCAGCCACATTAAAAGAAGCATTAATAAAAGAAGCTGGTTACCCTGTTTCTGTCTCTGCTGGAGTCAGTCGGTCATCAGGAGCTGATTCCTTCGGTTTCCTCCTTGAAGAAGCTGCAAAACACAGATTAAAACTTCACTCAAATCTTTCAAGACAACTTTCACTCAGACCTCACAAAAGTCATCCTAATTAGTCATTATGCAAAATGACATTAATTAGGGATAAAACCTCAGCCAGTGGGATCCTCACGCCGTCATGTGGATGCCTTCCTCTCCTCCACGCAGCCGGTAATGAAGCGACGATGCCCACACACTGTAGCTCCCCTCATCATCCTCATCATCATCATCACTCCCGCTTTACTACGGAGCTCTCTGCGCTGTTTCCGTGCGCCTCCGGCTGAGCTGGGCGCCTGGGAGGTCTGCGTGGGAGGAGGAGAGGTTAAGGAGTCTTCAGGAGAGAAAAATAACAATAAAGATGAAACCACCTGCTGCCTGCACGAAGCCAGCAGAGAAACCAGCATCCCACCAAACAGCCTCTGAATGGGATTTATTATCAGAATAAAGTCAGAATAAACAGCCGCTCTGTGTTTAATCCTCTACTTGGTAAAACTATAAAGATTGAAGCTGATGTGAATGATGAACAGCTGGATTTTTATTCCTGCAGGATGCCCCTGTACAACCACACAGCACTTATTGCTATGACAACATGCATCTGCTGGTTGCTGAACTCTGGGGAACTCGTGCGTTTGTAACCCCGTTGGCATCCAGCTGCCCGGCGTTTCACTATCACACCCACACAGCACACTCGCCAAAGTTACATTGATATGCAAGAACACGAAATGGACAAAAAAAAGGAAGAAATCTGCACCACATTTATGCTTTTTGTTTTAAACAATCGTATTTAAACTGCTCTAAGAAGAAATTATTCTGCACAAAAAAGACGGAAAAATTGTGCAAATAGCTAAATTAGGCTTTAATGTAAAATAACAGAAATTTTTTTTAATTCTAAACCTTATAGTTGACACACATCCATATGTAAATTTATCTACACATGTGAAAGGTGGACACAGTCTTTATTACATCTTTATTTTTATCCTTATTGTACTTTGGTAGTTCTTGTCTTAACAGCGTCTCATTTATATCCAGCTGCTGAATTTCCATCTTTACCTTTAATATTATCACAGATACTCAACAGCAGTGTCCATGTGTTCGGGCACAAACACAGTGTGCACCACTAGAAACTGAAACTGAATCCCGTCATTTGAATTACGAGAACGGAATTCAGTTTCAACCCAGTAAATTCATTCAAATCCAGTTCCTGGTGGTGCATAGTTCTGTCTTTACTCGTGTCTCTTCTTTACTTCTTTAGAGCAACAGTGTGTTTGTTCTTGTTTCAATATTTGATCTAATAATCACTGACACAAGGTCCATTTAATCGTTGTTCAGAACCTTTTGATCGTACAACATGATCATCTCTGACAGATGAAGTTTGTATAGTCTTCATGCTGCCAGTAGATCGGTCTCATCGAGCACTTCAAGGACTTCTTTTCTATTGTAGCCTAATAAACAACGATGGACTGGTGTGATGCCTAAGAAGGACTCATACCTCCTTTACAGAAACTCACGTCCAAGTAGATTAGTTCTTGCCGTTCTTCAGTCCGTCTCGTCAGACATGTGGCCTCAAAGATGCTTCCGTCGCTGACTACGACTGATGAGAGTCTCTAAGGATGTGCTGCTAGAAAACATATGATTGAGTGGAAACCAAACCTGGGACTGAACGTCTACAACCAAGGAACCAAGGACACTTAGCAACCACAACACTAAAAAACTACTGACAGGTAAAGTTCTGCTGGGAAACCTTGGCTCTTGGCATTCATGCAGATGTTACCACGACTTGGACCATCCACCCAAACGTCATCGCGGACTAGATACGCTCCTCGTGGTACTCCCAGATGGTAGCTTCTTCCTGCAACAGTATCTCTGGCCACATCTGAGAAACTTAAAGAACAGACATATAGACATTGGCTCAGCCTTCAAACTCCCAAAAGCCCAATCTAACGCATCAGAACAAACCCGATCCATGGAGGCCCGACACTGCAACCCATTGCCAAAGTCCTACTGGACACTTCCATACGTCCAATGTCCACGTCTCAACAACCCCCGTTGAGTGTCAGACTGCGATAGTGGTTCTCATTTTTAAAGAAAGGACCAGACGACATGCTCCAGTTATTATCAGGGTATAACACTGCTCAGCCTACCAGGGAAGGTTTACTCCAGAACAAAGATTCCGACTGAAACTCGGATTCAGGAGGACCAACATGGTGTGATGACCCCTCTGTGCCACTAGGTGCTTGCTTGCTTGCTGTCCTGTCTTTGTCGCTTTCAGGTCTGTGCTGGATGTGGATTGAGGTGAACTGATGCCACAAAGAGGAGAGTTTAAGTATCTCGGGATCTCGTTCACGGGAAAATGGAGCGTGAGAGCTTGGTGCAGTGTCATCGGTAACGGTGTTTTACTAAAACATTGTGAAGATTTACAAGTGGATCCACATGACAGCCTTCACCTCTGTTAATGAGCTCTGGGTTGGAACCAAAAGATCCAGATTATGGTTACAAGCCGCCAAAATGGGGTTTTCCTCCATTGGGTGTCTGGGCTCTGGGATATGAATTTGGACATTCGGAGGGAGCTCAGAGTAAAGTCACTGCTCATTTGCATTGGAGGGAGATAGGATGCCTCCAGGGCAACTTCTGTTGGACCTCTTTCAGGCATGTCTAGTTGGGAGAAGACCCTGAGGTAGGTCCAGAACTCTCTAAGGCGATTGCGTATCTCATCAGGTCTGGGCATCCTCCAGTAGGAGCCGGTAGGCATTACTGGAGGGAGAAAAGTCTGGAATGCTTCTTTGCCTGCTGCCACCAAGACTGGCTGAAATGGACGTACGGGTAAAAGTTGTCGGTTTTAACGGCAAAACAAGGGCTGAAACTCAAATTTTGGGGCATAACTGTAAAGTACAGAGCCTTAAAGCACTGTCCACAACAAGTTAAATGTTTGTCGTCATTTCTTTGCAGGTGGTGACCTTTAACAGTCAGTACATGAGAGGGAAACCAAAGAAGCTAAATAGCAGTTAAAGAAACAGTCAAATGTGGCTTCAAACTGTCGCTCCATGCACCATCCAACCTGCACCAAGTGTTTCCCAAACGGAAATCTCACTTGCCTTTTTCTTGATGATGAAGCCATGCATGCTGTTGACGAGAATCTGGAGGCTCAAGATGTGACCTTCCTCTGCAAAGGGATAACGAAGCTTCAACATCGCTGGACATTAAAGGAGACTGTTAAGAATCAAAGTGAGGACAATCTTTCTCCTGTGATGTTTTCAGATGAGGCCGAGAACTTTTTGAAGCACAGTGGTATGGATGGATCCTTCATGGTTTTTCTCTACTTTATGCACATTATACATTTATCCTGACTGGTTCAGGGTCTTTGGGCTTAAACAACACCAGCTAACGCGGCTGGTTTTCAAAGAAGCAGCAGAATAACACTCTGCTGAACTTAATTATCACTTATCTCCCGTAACAAAGCATCAAACCGCTCCGCTCTTCATTAACAGGATTAAAACACTCAGATGGCCTCTGCGTGCTCCCACATTCACCACCATGAACCCCTTCAGCCCTTTATTACTCCCCAACATAGGGATGGATCCACGACTGTGGGCTTCCCTCTGGTTCCAATCTGGTGTAGGACCAAAGCGATGGCAGCAGATTGCATCGCCATGGCAACACAATTATCCTACCACGACGTGGGAGGCATGGATCATGTATGATCCACGTTTAGATAGTGTAATTATTCAACCGCCTGCGGGGAGGAACGTTTATCTGCTCCTGCTGGTAGAAGAACTGCATTCTTTCGGTGCAATATCACAAGTTTTGTCTGCTGTGAATTTAGAAGAGTTGATTCTTTTTGGTAAGTTTGTGTGTAAATTAATAGATTATCAATAAGTATTGAAATAGACAGGGGTCACCTAGTTATCAAAAAATAATAATTAAGTCAGTTAAAGAGCCATGGCAACAAAATTATGATCAGTGCCAATAATGTGTAAGTGCTGATTGAATGATAGCACACAGCAGCTCCTGTAATGAAGTACTTACACTTATAGCTGTCCATTAGTTACCTAGCAACGCACGATGTGTTAACGCCGCGGTGTCGCCGAGAGCAAACGCAAAGTGTGAGCGCCGGCTGAGATGTTTGTTCGACCACGTTATTGTCTCACAACATGGCGTAACAGCGTTATGATGCCCAGGTGAGTGGAATGGAGCGCGCTTCCTCCTGTCCCCGGAATAAAAATAACACACACACACACACACACACACACACACACGGCTAGCTCATCAATTATTTCTCAAAGGGGGGATTTTAGCTCAGCGTTGCCCTAAATCGACCCTCTCCCATGATGTGACCAGGTGTTATTTTAAGACTTTAAACATTACACAGCAAACTCAGCCAAACTGTGGCCTCCAAAAAACTGAAAATTCACTTTTAGCAACACCAACAAGCGAATAACCAGCTCGATTAGCACGACTACAAACTGCAGCTGCCTGAAAATAACTAAACAGTTAAAAAAGGAATTAGTTGGGTAAAGCTTTCTGAGTTGTTTTCGGCGAAACATTCTCATTTTGCTGCATCACGGCCAACTTTATCCAGAGAGCCGTCGGTTCAAAGGTGAGCGATTGGCTCCAGGATCATGTTTTTAGGAGATGAAAGTGAAGAAAAGCTCTCTGTATCAAAACACCTCGGTACATACGGAAAGGTCAGGGAATAGATTTTTGTGCTTTGAAATGTCATCTCATTACTTTATAACTGGCAAAGTGAAGCTATTTGAAGGAACCTGGAGGACAAAAAGGGTTTTAGCAGAGGAGCAAAAATAGCTTCGTCAGGCTTTATCAATAAAAGGCAAACGGGCAGGTTTGGTTTTCAGTCCTTGTTTTTGTTTTATCTGAGAAACATTCATACAGTAAACTGCAGACAATCAGATGCAAAACATTCGTGCTCAGCTGACAGTTTACAAAATCTGGAGGAAGACAGAAACAAGTCAGAGAAAATCTTCTTTTCCCTCAACCAGCGGCTCACGAACCCCCAACGGGTCTCACAATGATGGAGGAGCTCCAGGAACACCTGGTTAGGCCTCAGAAATACTTTAAATGATTTGAAAAGCGGGGAAAAACACTCTTTGATATTCTGGATGTAATTATTATTGTAATTAAGAGCGTAATCTGTTAGCAGATATGATTTCACTGTGAGGCCTAGAAAGGTTGTCGAGCCTGTGCTGTCAAATATAAAAAGCTTTCATTACATAACTGTAAATAACAATAATCTGATGCCTTTGAATACGACCTGAATAGTACGAAATATCTCCAGCGTTCATTTATTGTCATGCCAATGTAGTGCTGCTTGATTTTTACATTTTTTTGGAATGAAAACATTTTACAAACGTGATTATTGCATAAAGTTAATACTGGAAAAATCAAATAGTTCTGCTGAACACGTACAAAATTATTTCATAAACCAATAAGAAAACAAAAAAAGCTCACCCACAGATATCAGATATTATTATTATTATTAATAATAATAATAATAATAATAATAATAATAATAATAATAATAATAATAATAATGGCATTAATGCTTTAAGATTTCTAAACCAGAATATTGTTGAATTTAGTGGCTGTATCAGAGAAACAGTTTAGAAACTAAACCACGCTGGACAAACAGAGCGAGACGAATCATTCAAGGCGGTGGTATGAAGTGTTCATTTAAGGCTGCTGTGCAACAACATTCACTCCTGCTCGGTTCAGGTTTGGACTTTTGGTCTGACCAGAAACATCAGAACATTTTAGAGTTAGAAACGATCCAGTAGGACACTTCTCCTCTGAGAGAAAACCACAACTCACCACCGTTCTCCTGCTGAACCTGAGGTCCAGTCTATGAAATGTTCTGAATAATCAGCGTTAACGTAGAAGTAAATCTGCATGTGTGACTGCAGTAGATACAGAAAGAGAGACGATGTTTTCCACACGTTACCCAAAAGCAAGATAAATACAAGAGAAATGTGCATCAGTAAAATTAGTGAAAGACATTTTTTGTATATTTTTTACAGCATACTGTACCATTATTTAAAAAAACAAAAAGCAAACTGATTACAGACGCTGCGCTGGATTGAACTGAGTGTCTGAGCTCTTACTTTGGCATTTCAACGCTGCATGTCGGTTCTTTAAATGAGACGAGAAGCGGATCATTGAGGAGACTCTGAGCTTCTCTCCAGCTTTGGTCGGCTAAATACATCAAGACAAACTACAGTTGCTCCCAAAGAACTCGGAAAGAGGACTGAAGTGGGAATGAATCGATAACGTTGTGCTGCACCTTCCTGTCCTCCAACAGCTCACTTCAGTCTTATTCAGAAATAACAAGCAGCAGTGAATGTAGTGACCGTACTGAATGTGTTTGTCCTGTTCCTGAACTCTGACGTTCAGAGTCACATTCTCATATCATTTATCCCTCCTATCAGCTACACTACAAACATATCTAAAAAGGAAAGTGGACGAGGTGGGGTTCAGTCAGAAAGTGTAAAAAACTAACATACTCAAAGTCAGACGTCTGGAGGCGTCACCAGGATGATCGAGTGTTTTTTTTCTTGTCTGTTTGCATTGATAAAGTTCTAAAGGCCACGGTGCAACCATCACATGAATTTGGGGGAGTCTCTGCACGTCAGAGCGTTCAGTCCTTGACTATTGCTTTACTCTGTGCCTGTAGGTCACCACGTTACTGCTTGTGGTAGGTGCCCATAGAGTGTTTGACGGCCTCCTCCAGCGACTTCCTGGTCACCAGTAGCCGCACCACGTCTTCGTTCTTCTTCGTCAGCCTTTTACGAGCCTTGTCGTGAGTCACCATGGTCATGTCCCAGCCGTTCACCTGGGAGGAGGAGGAAACAGGGGTCCGGATGAGAGAAGCTGCAGCGGCTTTCAAGGCTCCTGCCTGACAGCACACGCTGCCATCTAGTGGAGCTTTGATTTAACAAAAGCAGAACGTTCATCTCACCTGCATTATTTTGTCTCCCATCATCAGGCCTGCGACGTCTGCTGGTCCTCCAGGCGTTATCCTGGTCACGTAGATGCCCTGTGGACGACACAAACACTCACTATGTCACATCATCACAGCTGTAGAGTTACACAGACCTCCTGTCTAACAAGAAGAGGACACACATATAAAATAATGAGAGACAACTAATACAGAATTAACCTCAAACGCATTTCAGGTGAAGGGACACAGCAGAATAGTCTAATAGGACTTTTTACACCTCAAGCTGTTCTTATTTTCACTTTATATTCTATTAAGTTACTAAATTCAACTGCAAAAGCAACGTAGAGACCAAATGCTGGAAGACATCCTCACCATAATATCTTAAATCTCTTTTTCTGTCAGTTTGGAAAAGCCAACAATGTGTCTGACAGGATGGAATAATGTGCAATGTTTAAATTAATATTCATTTCAACAGCTTATTATTATTATCAAACTGTATTTTGTCACCAATAACTCAGTGTCTTGATAGAATACAAGCCCCTAATCCTCATATTTATAGTCATGATAACAAAATAAAAAGGCTTTTATAATATCTGGTGCATAAACCAGCGCTAACTTCAGAACCAGGACGGCTACTTACAGTTATTTCTGTTATGTTGATGATTACTTTTAGAGATAATTTTTGTCTGTGAAGCGTCAGGACACAGTTCAAAATGTCCAACATGATTTCTAGAGTCATCAGATTACTCATTTGTTCTACCAATACTCCAGCAGTCAAAAATCTACTTTACACTGATATAAAATAAAGATTAACAGCATTAGTGAAGCTGAAACAATGACTTCTGACATTTTTCTCACATAAATTATTTAACAACTATATGTCTCATTGTCAATTCCCACAATTTTTTGGCCTTGTTAATTTTTCTTTTTATGCATTATTGCCATAAATTCTTCTTTTCATGCCATTTGATTTTAACTGGGGCTGCAAGTGGCTCAGTGGTTAGCACCGTCGCCTCACAGCTAGAAGGTCGTTGGTTGGGGTCCCGGTGAGGACACCCGGGATCTTTCTGCGTGGAGTCTCCATGTTCTCCCCGTGCAGCGTGGGTTCTCTCCGGGTTCTCCGGCTTCCTCCCACAGTCCAGAAACATGCTGAGGTTAATTGGTGATTGTAAATTGTCCGTAGGTGTGAATGTGAGTGTGCTTGGTTGTCTGTCTCTAAGTGTAGCCCTGTGATAGACTGGTTACCTGTCCAGGTGAAAATGAGCTCGTTGATTTATCTACAAACCATTCCAGCACCATGAGAGCAGACGCTTTAAGAAAACCAGACAGAAGCTCGTGGTTCTTTCAGGATCAAGCGTTCGGTGGCGTAACAGAGATCAGAACGTCTCCCGCAACTCTGTGAGAACGCTGCTGCAATACTTCTAAATATGTCAAAAGCATCTGAAGGAAAGTTTGAAATGCCAGAAGGTAAAAGCTGAGACGTGAGCCTGAAGGGAAACTATTATTCATCTGAAACGTTTCACCGCTCCAGAGTCAGCAGGTAGGACGAGGCTCTGTGCAAACCTGCAGCGTTGGTGTCTGTGACTCAGCTGATTAGTTCCGTCTTGAGGCGATAAATAATGTGTTCAGACCTGCAGCTCATAAAGCGATACCACAGTGACTCAACACGGGGATGAGATCAGGACAAGAGACGGCAAAGTAAACTGACGATGACACATGTTCTAGTTTTATCTGTTTCAGTTGTGCTCATTGACCAGGAATCGACTGACGATCAGATCCGATCGATTCTGAAAAGTTGTCTTTCAACGACACATATGCAAAATAAACAAATGCATTTTAACTACAGTAAGTTCTGTGTTAAAGTTTGAGTTATTCTAAATGTTGGGATCAATATTTTCACTTTTAATGCAAATATAGATTAGTCTCAAACATCAATAATCAATCTCATTGATTACTAATAATCAGTCTTGACCCGAAAAAAACACACATCAGTTGATTCCTAACTACATAATTTTTCCTTCTAAATACATTAAACTTGGATCATCTCACCACATAACTGAATCGTAACACAAAGTCCTGTTTTTCTCTCTAAATGAACAATAAGCTTGATTATTTTAAACACATAAACATTAAGTGTGAGTTTGACTTTTTCAGATGTGATTTGATGCTTCTGGCACGTTTGTCTCACGTCAGTAATGTAGAAACCTAAGAATACAAACTGTATCCTCACATTCCTTATAAACTCTAATAATAATAATAATAATGACATTAAACGTGGTGTAGAGCTATTTACAGTCAGAACAAAGACAGACAAATAAGCTAGAAGACAAACAAATGCTTCGTACTTTATCGGTCTTGTCCTCAGAGAAGGGGTTCTGCCCGGGATCCTGGTCGATGCCTCCTCCGATGCTGAAGCCCAGGATCAGGTTGTTTCCTTGCCGTAACTTCTGGATCTCAATTCGTTGCTATGTAACAGAAGAAAACAGAATCAGATACTGGCAGGTGTCTTTTCAGAGTAACAGCGGTTAGACAGTGTTTCTACTGATGCTGGTGATGAGAGAAGCTCCATAAAGAAATGTTTTAAACTCTTCACTTCTAATATGAATTACCAGGCCTTTAATTATTCATCTTTGTTAAAAAGCTACAAGCAAACCCACTTATAGGACAGATCGTGTTTGTGGGTGATACTGAAGTGCAGATGTTTTCATCCCGAGACAGAATTTTTCGAGATTCAAGCGCAGACAAACAGCTGGTTTCAGTCCACAGAGGGAGGTTATTAATGGAGTCCTGCCCTTCACGCTGACAAGCAGCTGCAGATTCACGACACCAGATGGACGGATGACAGCCAGAGTCCTCGGACACAAAGACGGCCTCTGTATCGGTAACAAGGACGCCTCTCAGCGCTGTGGCCGATACAGTGAAGTCTGAGGATGACTGGTTGTCTGATTAAGTGTTTGTCAGTTAGTCAGGCTGGAACGTCACTCGCTTCATGTGAAGAGAGGCTCATAAGCCTCACAGGTTGACCTTCTATTACCTAATTAGCCAAATAATCAGGTCAACAGATTTAGCTTCTTTGACAGAAGAATTAATGAACCAAAATCTGTGATAAACGTCAGGCTGGACAACGTTTTGATTTCTAATTAAAACTATTTTGCTCTTGTTTTATCATAGTTACCCTCTATAGTCTCTCACTCTTTTTCCCTAATTTCATGTTTTTTTGGTGCTTTTATTGTTTTATTTAGTGTTGTTGTGTTATTTTGGAAATCTTTCTCCACTTTGCATCTCTGGTCTTTTTTCTTTGTGTTTGACAGATAATATCTTTCGAGCGATGTTTCAGTCGGAGTCTATTTTCTGCCATTTTATGGACTAAATGATGAGAAAAAATAATAAACTGATTAATTATTAATGAGGATAATTGGGTGAATGCCATACTGACGTCAGTCCATCTCAGATCCTTTTCCATTATATTCACAGCGATGGATTAGGTTGACTCATATTTCCGTAGAAGTCATGACGGCGATCGTAGCAAGTCTGATTGAGCAACAGTTCCTTGTATCACGTCTGTGAACCACACCCAGTCAGATAAGACACGCACAGGCAGCAGGACTTTGAGTTGAGTGAAGTGATTTTGAGAATCCTTTTCTATATTTAACCACCAAGAACATCACACAGAGTCTGTCCTCTGAGGGTATTAAACGCCTGCAGCATCAACCAGCAGCATCTCAGTAATTACTTTTCTTTACAAATCATTTCCCGACGAGCTCCAACACTTTAGTGATCACATCAGACAGGTGAGCTGTCACAGGGTCAGGGTTAGGTTTGTTGTCTCCAGCTGTTTGTAGGAGTCTTTCCTCTACAGTGATTTAAAAACCTGCAGGTTTCACATGAGAGCCTCCAAAGTGACGATTGCCCAAATTTACACGTGGAGCAACAGCTGCAACTTCATTAAGTAGTAACGATTCCATGAGTAATTCTGTGAGTAAAAATGTTCTTAATTTAATCCACTATATGCTACACGATATAGGCATGATACGGGACGGATGTCTGCTCGTGTCAAACTCGTACTGTTATAAAATAACCCACAAAGAAAAATATGTATTAGTATCAAATTAAGCTAAAGTAATTTTCCGATTTTATCCGATTACTCGATTAATCGTCAGAATAATCGATAGAATGCTCGATTATTGAAATAACTGATAACTGCAACCCCATTAATTAGCTATAAATATAAATCATCCCTGACATGGAGACAGGATTTGTCTAAATCTAACAATAAATAAATAAAAACCTGTTGGTAAAGCAGTAGTTTGTCATTTGGACACTGATTAGCTTCTGTTAAGTTTACATTTAGTTTGTTTTTGCCCTTTAATGCCTCATACATGTCCTGGTTAGCTGTCTAAGTCTGTGTGAATGAGGAACAATAACATAAAGCTGGGCTCTGTCTGAATGCCAGAATGCCGTCACTTTAACGGATTACTGAGGCAGGAATGTCTCATGTCTGAACAGGGGGCTGCCCGGTTTGGAAGTCAACCTGTTTCCACATCATATAAATGACAAAACACCAGCTACATGTCCCCCGCCGTGTCTCACACTCCTCTGCATTGATTTTAAGGCTTTATTGTTGACTTCTGATGTGATAAACTGAACAAACAGCACTTTTTGTCCTGCCCTGTCAGGCTGCATGTCGGTGGACCAGGAAGGCTCCCAGCAGCGGTGACGCCCATTTTACAGACGAGCTGTGTGTCTGCACGTCCACCAGCCTTTAAATTAACAAAATAACATGCTGTTTCCTGTTAGAAAACTCCATTATCTACTGATTTAACGAGGTCATTAGTTAAATTAAACGTTGCTAACTGACCTTTTTTCTTTTTGCTAACTGTTAAGCAGCTTCCACTGTGTTGACTTTAAGCAAAACAAAGAAAGTTACAGTTAACAGCAGCTAGCTAACGTTAGCTAGTTGGTTAGTTAGCTAGTTATGGCGTTTGGTTAACTAACACAGAACTGTGAGGTTTTGATGTCGGAGCCGAACAATAGCGTCCCGGTGAACGGACGCGGGTCCAAACTTACCACCACGGCGGTGACCGGCTGACCGGGGACGAAAGACATGGTGCCGCTGAGATGTTTGAGGCTGAACAGCGAAGAAGGAAGAAAAAAAGAAGAAGAAGTTGTTTTTAAAAAGTGGAATAAAAAAATAGGTGGTTTTCGACGGTGCGGTAACTTCCCAGGTCTCTACATGAGAAGCAGCGGGCTGATCCCGAGCTGGAAACCAACGGCTTCCCGGATGACGTCACTCCGCCTCCCGGCACGTCGCTTGTGTTTGTTTCTTGTCGCCGTGGCTGCCTGCGAGGGCGGTGTTTAACGGCTGACCGCGGCCCCGCAGGCTCTGAAATAGACATGAGGTGCAAATCTAATTTTCTAAGGGACGGTTGGTTTCTCGTGGGTCGGGGGGACCCGGCTGTGTTGTTTCCATATATGGTTCTAGCAAACGGTGACCTCTGGTGATCCTCAGAGTTCAGTCATATCAGGTCGACCCATGGAGGCTGCAGACATTCTTCATGAAGGGGCCTGATGGAGCCATAGAAGATCACAGGGAGGCACATAAACACAAAAAAAACACAACTACATTTCAGGAATTCTATTATGCTGTTGTAGTATTGGGACAAGTCGAAAAGTAGGTCAATATAAGAGTTAAATCACAAACTGATATCCTGAGTATTGTTTGTTGTTGTTCTG